>NC_055958.1:19413571-19423571 GCF_018492685.1 Alosa sapidissima | reverse complement strand
CTTATTTATTAGACTTTATTTATTGGATTTCTGCTACCATAGCTACTGCTTACTTCACTTCTGTCTTCAAATAGTGCCGCTATCTGTATTCAGAGCTGGCTCTCTCGGAACCAGGAGAGTTTTTATGGCAATATGTGCCAGTTAGCCATGACTCAGAGCATTAGTCTTTTTTTCCTGTCCTTTCTTTTTTTCTTGTCATCTTTTTTCCCTCCCCCTTTCACATTGGTTGCGGCCAGCAAGCCTCTATGATCACACGAGTGGGAGCAGGAAGTGGACTCGGATTGGAAATGATCCGGCATCACCAAGCCCCGAGATGAAAGCCCGGGAAAATTGCAGGGGCCCTGGAAACATAAGAAGGCAAAGCGAGATTAAATTCACAGACGCACACAGAGGCCTGCACCTCTTAGCCCGCCATTCTCAGACCGGCAGGGTCCTGCTACCCAATTAGTTTGGAGGATGAGAGGGGAGCTGGACAGAGCGAGAGGAGGAGAGGATATGAAAAAGTGTGCTTGATGCATCTGAAGCGTGGCGATACGACCGGAACAGTCGCGAGTCGTCTTTCATGTGGTCGTCCGCCATAGAGACTGTTGGAATGGTTGGTTTGCTGTGGGATTTAGAGTGTTTATGTGGAGCACATGTAGCTCAGAGTCGTGATTATGGGCCCGCATTGTCTTAGATCATCGTTATACCCTACTCTGATTGGTTCGCACACTGATAACCACTAGCATTCCTTGCTCAATCAGATGGAGGATTGATTTTTTTTTATGTGTTTGTTAGCTCTCCATTGTACCATCTGCAGAGCCTCCTGGTCCATCTTGTTTTTTGAACAGCAGGCCCACTGAGTTCCAGGTTGAGATGGTTGTAGTAGACCTGCTGTGGACTGATTTGGGAACTCTTGGGGAAAGCTCCCATTGTGCTCAGTCAGTTGTCCATTGTTTAACAGAAATAGAAGGGAAAGTATAGAGAAGTGCGTTAAACAAGAGCGGCTTTGGCAGGCTGTTCAACTCCAGCATCCTGCTCACCCAGCCCTTGCTCTCCCGCCACTGTGTAATCATTTCATCAACTCGCTCGCTTCCCTGTCTTCTCCCCTCGCCAAGGAGGCACATAACAAAACGCATTCAGTCACATTGTGAGCCTTTCATGCCTTCACTCTCTGCCACTCGGTGAGTTGGCGACATCGTCCACTCCACCCCCCCCCCCCCACCACCACCACCACCGTCTCACCTAGTGCCCTCCACACACCCCCAACCCCCATCCTAGCCTGCCTGGCATATTTGATATTGGGGGGTTGGGCTGTGGAGGGATCTGGCGCGTGCACTGATTGAGCGATTCATCATGTTGTCAAGAGGACGCTGCGGAGCAGGGCCTCTCAAGGTCAGCGGGCGGCAGGGTGGATGCCCGCGGCCATCACGTTCTCCATCTCGCCTGAGGAGTGAGTGGCGGAGAGGAAGAGCGCCACTCTCCGTGCCACGCGCTGGTTGATTATTGGTCTTAATTGGCAAGCGAGCGGAGGTGGTGGTTTGCCTTCTCTCATTCATTCCATCAGCGAGAGAAGCAGTGGACTCTCTCTCGTGCGAGCATTGTCCGTGCCAAAAGGCTCCCCGTCATCATGCTTTAATGCAGGGAGGGAAGATGGGATAAAAGGAATGGGTTTGGTTAATGTACAGCTATTGTAATTTGAAAGAAAAAGTGAGAGAAAAATGTTTGACTCTAGTTACATCTTCCAAATGGATTTGGGGTTAAATTCATGTTTTTTTTTAGATGCCATTTACCCCTCCTGTCTGAGACATACAGTATACCACATATATGCTAGCTGCAATATGGAGATTTCTGGTGCACTTTGTATATTCAGACAGCAGGCTTTTGATATTATGCAACGACAGTAAGTGGCATGTCACAAGAGGCCGTAATTATTGGGGGAAAAAGATACATGGATTGAAAGCCATGGAGAGCCTTGCCTGCATATGCCTTCGAAAACGCTTCAAGAACATCGGAAAACCACAAAACGTTTGAGTAAATTTGAAATTTAATTAAATCAGATTGTTTTAATCATGTTCTATTCAGGCTGGCGAAAAGACATTACTTTTTAAATCGCTAGATATTTTTAATCACTCGAAGAACTCAACAGCCTCTCGTTTGGAGTGTTTCACTTTTAACACACATGCTCTCTGACCAGCACTTCACCAGTGGCACTGCTAACCGCCTGCATTCGCAAATTAAATCCTTTTGTCTGTCTGCTGATTCAACATCGCAGAGAAGGCTGCTTTTTCCAGCACCAGATCCCTCACACAGCGTAAGACATTAGTGTGTACCTTTACACAGTCGTCTGAGGTGACATGGAGCAGCCTAAGGTGGGTTCTGAGGATATACGCAAGCGAAGATTATTGACAAGAAAGATAGACAGGATTTTAAAAAATCTTTTAAGTCAGTAATAGTCACCTTTTTTTTTTAGCTATGTTGAGCAGTGGTTCACTTCTTTCATTATATTATATTACATTATATTTTAAGCCTATGTAAATTTAATGATAAATACCCTAAAATTACCACATAGAGCTGTTATGTAATAGATTAATTAAACTCCTCATACTAAAAGTCCATTTAAAAAATAAGGAGATATCAAAGGCTTTTTTTGCCAAAACATTAGCTTTTACAGATAACAGTGGCCTTTCAAATGGAGCCTCTTAATTAGTGACAAGTTCCCTTGACAATGGTGGAACATAAATTCAAACAAAGCATGTTAAGATAACTATATTCTTGTGTAGTTTGGGCTGAAAGGGGGCTTTGGTTGGGCTCTGAATGAGGAAGCGTTTGTTCAGTTGTGCACGTGGGCCTCGGAGTGCTTTCTGCACGCTCCGCTTTTGTTCACCCTTACAATCAGGGAGAATGCAAAAGGCCCCCGAGTTGTCTTGTCCCATCAATACGTCGAAACGTGGAAGTCCCCATTTCACAAAGGCCAAAACAGTGGAAGCCGAAGGTTTGTTTCGTTTTGGCCTTTAATAAAGTCCTGAGAGAAAGAGATTGGAAGTCAGATTTTGGTGGCCCCATTCTGTGGGCTCTAGCAGGAGGGAATGCACCTGCAGCGGAAAAAGTAAAAGTCATTAGTTTTGTACTCGTACAACACTGGACCCTCGCTGTGCTCGCATTAATGTATTGTCCTCTGACAAAGCTCAGCGATTACCCCACCCAAATCCACCCCCACCCGGAAAAAAAACAGCAGCACTATTCCCCCTTCCCAAAAGCTTTTATTTCTTAAGTGATACAAAAGCCATAATTGGGCCTGCTTTGAGGGGAGGTGTCAGTGCATGCAGGAGATCGACGATCTCCCCAAATTCTGTTAAATGTTTCTTTTCCCTCAGCGCAACCCCCTACCCCCCAACACCCCAAAATCCTCCCCCCACCAGGGTCACCAGGATCACTAGCTTTTCTCCAAATGGCCATTTTAGCTGGCAGGTGCATTATACCCTTTATTTTCAGATTGTCTTCCCTCTCCTAATGCCTGGCAGGTTGATTGCTCCGGCTGCCTTGACAGGGAAAGGCTGACGAGGCTGGCCAGGCCTGGCTGAAAGACAGTGATTACTGTTTTCCTTTTAAGCCTGATTGAGGCCCTTGAAGGGAAAGATTTTAACCTTCTCCGGGTTTTTTGGTTTTCCCCCCTGAGCATGGGCCGTGTATTGAAATGGCTTGTGTCATCAACCCAGTTCTGTAAACTCACCAGAACCCCCCCCACCCCCCCCCCCCCACCAGCCTCCTCCTCCTCCTCCTACTCCCACATTGGTCCCCAGCACTGGGAGAGAGAACTTGGGGGTTGTGCGACAGGATTACTGGTGACATTATCATTCTGATTGTGGGAAAGGCAATGTTTTATTACTTCATTTCCCCTTGCCAGATTTTGTGTTGATCGTTTTCCACACAATGATAATTTTCCTACAGTAGGCATTCATTGGCACTCTGTTTTGTGTGTGTGCGTGCATGTTAATCTGCATATTTCACCCTTTTGCTTTCTGCAGACATGTATCAATTTGTTTGTTAATGGACAGGAGGAGGGACATGAGGGAAGTGAAACAAGTGTTTTGGGAAGAAAGGGGAAAAAACGAAAGAATCAGGGGAGAAAGGGGGAGAGAAGCCCACCGTGTAGTTGCAGGCTGCAGTGTGTGGCTTCGCCAGCTGGTCAAGGCTGCAAGCTGTATTTTGTTGTGCATCCTCTGAGGTTGAATAGCCATCGCCAAACCCCCTAGCGGGTCGGTAATTGCACAGGGGTGGGTGGGTGTGTGTGTGTGTGTATGGGTGTATGGGTGGTGGGGGGCTCCAGCAGCCTGACTAGGATCAGTGAGGCAGAAAACCTCTGTGCCATCCCTATGCCACCCCTGAGCCGCCACAAGACAATCCCGGCAGGCGCCATCTGCTAGGCACTGTCCTGTCAGCTGGCCGGGCCAATGGGAGCGGGCCCAGGGCAGCTGCTCCACGCCCTCTCGCCCCAGCACCCCTTTTCCTTTTGGGGTGGGGTGGAGGGGGGTTCGGGGGTGGACGACCTGTTACTGCGGACGGCAGAGGACATGGCCACACTAACAAGTGCACTCCCTGTTGAATGGCCAGTCGTTCTCATTAGCGGAGCGAGCGAAGACAGGCGCTGGGAGGCGGGCGACCCCTGCTGTGTCCTCCCCTCTCCCCTGCTCAGACGAGTGACAACCTTTAATGCTCTGCAGACGCAGGTCTTTTCAGCGAGGTGACATTGTGTTGGCAGGCCAAACAAGTGTAAGGCACAGCCACTGAATCATCGCCCCTCATACCCATACAAGCCCACCGGCCCCTGCCTCACTGAAAGAGTGGGGAGGTGGGGTGACGTGAGGTGGGGGGCTTGCTTTTTATCTGTGTACTACAAATAAAGCATCACCTGTCATTTGATTGTACTTTTGTCTTATGGACTGTTGATGTGTTATTTGGAGGAGAACATGGGAATTGGGTAGTATGGTATTACTATGTGGAAATGAGGTATTAAAAGATGATTATATCTGGACCAGCAGAAAGTAGTTTTAAAGTGGAATCTAAGCATAAATGGTAAATATGCAAAGGCCTCGCTAACACCAAGGTCAGCACAGTTGGCACTGAAAGCCAAGCTTGAAGCATTCTAACCAGTGACACGCTAACGTGTGTGTGTCTCCTGGGTTACCGAGAGGGAATGACCGGTGTTCATCTGTCCCTTGCATGACCATATACCATTAAACTAGCTGCCTGGAAATGCATCCCTCATAAAGTATTTAAATTCCTGCACACTTGCTTGAAAATTTGTGTTGGTAGGTAAGCACTTAGATGCTATTCTGCGCTCGCTTCATGTCCTCAAACACTTTTTTTTTTTATTCTCCCGTGCGACATCATCTTATCTTCCCACAAGTTGTAGAGACGTGACTATTCTATTCAATAGACAGGCACTACTAATCTGCCTCTTGTGTGAAGTCCTGAGCCATGGGGTCTCTACACGTTTGTAAGCAGGCCCCTGTATTATAGTGTTTGTCCTTTGAAAGTGAATAGCAAACTGAAGGCTATTGTGGCCAGGCATTAGGAGCCATTGTGCACTTTTGTATCGCACGTGTCGGCTAATCAGAGAGTGTTTCTCTTTGCAGAGGAAGAGGAGGAGGAGGAGGAGGAGGAGGAGATGGCTCCAGCAGAGCCCATGCAGGAGGCGGACAAGGAGAAGCCAGACCAGAAGAATGAAGAGGAGGAGGGTGAGAGCCTTCAGCATCTCCCTTTGACACCATCATGGAGCAACTCTGATCGTGACTCACGTGTTAAAGCGCGTCAAAGCCCTAGTTTGGACATGTTTTGGTCTGATTGGAATTAATTATATGTTTTTTATTTAATAATGATAGTTTGGATTATGATAGAGTATATTATAGAACAATAGCAAGTCAAACCAAAACAATGAATGAACAAAAATAAAGCTGTCAGAGAACACCCATACGCACACACACACACACACACACAAACACAAACAAACAAACAAACAGGTGTGTGTGTGGTGTGTGCTTGTGGTAAGAGAGCCGTGTGTCTGACTGTCCCCCACAGCCCCACCACATGAGCTGACCGAGGAGGAGAAACTGCAGATCCTGCACTCCGAGGAGTTCATGACCTTCTTTGACCACAGCACGCGCATCGTGGAGCGCGCCCTCTCCGAGCACATCGACGTCTTCTTCGACTACAGCGGCCGCGACCTAGAGGAGAAAGATGGGTAACAAAAGACATTGTCAATAACCCCCACCCCCTATCTTTTACCATAAACCCTCTTTTACAGTGCAGTCCAGTGAAACGGTGTCTTCTAATAAATCCAGTCATCTTTAGTTTTATGAGCCATGTTTATTGGGCTGTATTACATTCCTTGGTCTTCATGTTGATCACAGAGACCGGCCTCCTCACTGACTGTGTTGTGTTCCAGAGAGATCCAGGCTGGAGCCAAGCTGGTGCTGAACAGGCAGTTCACAGACGAGCGCTGGTCCAAGCACCGCGTGGTCACCTGTCTGGACTGGTGCCCACAGGTACTCCATCTACCTCTGTTTCCTGGTGCTAATTCTGCATGCCATTCAGGCACAAAACCTTAAGTGTAGCTTTAAAAAATTATACACGTTAGCAGTGTTTAAAAAACTGTTTTGATGTGTGCTTTGAAAAGTATCCTGTAATGTGCATGTTCCCATGGTGTAGTTACAATACTCCCTCAGGGGTCGGATTTGTCTCACACGGTCTCGTATCATGATTAAATTGTCACCAGGGTGGAAGCCCTGATGATTTGTTTCTCCTTGTGCCACCTTTAATTCGGGCTTCCTAGCCCTGAGATGGCTTTTGGCACTGATTGCATGCCAGCTCATTGTTCACCGCACTTCTTGCCCCAGAGCGTAATCCATTTCCTCGCGTTAAATTGGCCTCACAGACTGTAAACTTCAGCTTTTACAATATGAGAGGCAGCAGAGGTTAATGGTTTGTTTACGTCTGCTAAACGTTTGGTGACCGATTTGTTCCTCCGCAGCCCCGTCAGTGCCTTTCTCTCTCTCTCTCTCTCTCTCTCTCTCTCTCTCTCTCTCTCTCTCTCTCTCTCTCTCTCTCTCTCTCTCTCTTTCTTTTTTCTCCTCTTTTTTTGTTGCAAGTGCGTGTTTATAGCTTGGTTTTCAAAAGGTGTGTGACAACCTGCAGTTCCAGGCATCCACACTAGTGCCCATGCACTGGGCCCACTCCCTGAGAATGCCCCTTCTGAGGAGCCTACACACACACACACACACACACACACACACACACACACACACACACACACACACACACGCAGGCCTCGCATGCTAACCTTATTTACCTGGACCTGCTGCCGCTGAGAAAAAGTTTCCCTGCAATAAATCTTCCCATAGCATGGGCGGGTTACTCATTTGGTTTGGCATTCGCCGGCACCCGCAGAGGAAAGAGGGATGTGTTTTTTTCTCTCTTTTTTTTCTCTTTCTCTTTCTTTTTCTTTTCTTTCTCTCTTGCCCTCTTTCTTTCTCAAGAAGCCATGCCTGGGGGGCGATGTCTACTTCCTCTTTCCATTCATTTGTGCTGATTTGTCTGTCACCAGTATCCTGAGCTGCTGGTTGCCTCATACAACAACAACGAGGACGCCCCCCACGAGCCAGACGGGGTGGCCCTGGTGTGGAACATGAAGTACAAGAAGCCCACGCCAGAGTACGTCTTCCACTGCCAGGTACTGGAGCTGACGCTTGCACACACACACACACACACACACACACACACACACACACACACACACACACACACACACACACACACACACACACACACACACACACACACACAAACTTCACTTCACGGATGGTTCTCTTTACTGAGGGTTTGGCTTGCTGCCATTAGTCCATCCAGCTCAAAGATCGCCTGAAAATACACACACACACACACACGTCCACACATTACACCTCTCCTCAAGTCCCCCTTTTTCACCCCCCTATCCCCCACGCTGTGACTTCACCGGGCTGGCATGCCCGCCCACCACAGCCATCCATAAACATATGCACACATGCGAGCAAGGCCGAGCAGGAGCGCCGACGGCCTGACCTCGACAGCTGAACGCGCCTCAGGCCAGCGCCCATCCTCCGCCATGCAGGCTGACCACATGCACTTATCTGGCACCTCTGGGACCAAACCCCAAGACTCAGAACGCAGAAACAGAGAGGGAGACAGACAGACAGACCGACTGACTGGAGACAAAGGCAGACACGGGTCTATACGGAGATATGCAGCTTTACATTAGCAGCTTACTAGGAGCTCAACTGCCTGGAACATTGCATTAGTAACACCATAATACCAAGGCCCAGGGTTCATTCTTCTTAGACAGATATGATAATAAGCGGAGGTCCACGTTGGCCTGCGTATGTAATCTGTAATGTGTAATGTCTAGCAACGGGTGCTGGCATGAGAGAGGGGTGCATGAGAGCGGGAAGCCTGGCCTGCTCCTCTGGAGGTTCCCCCAGCCCCTCTCTGAGTAGAAGCACATGTGAGTGCGGCCGCTGGGCCACCCTCCACAGCCCAGCCTGGTGTCACACAGCGCACCCGAGCCCTGTCACTTCAGCTCTGCAGAGGCGTCAACTCATTTTTCTCTGTGCCTTTCAAGAACACCCCTCCGCTGGCCGGGTGGGTGGGTGGTTCTAGGGTGGCAATGCAAGTTTTTTTGTTTTTCCTCCAGCGTGTCAAAAATTTGGAAAAATTACACGGCTGAATTCAGTCCAACACATGATTAGATGGTGAAGGATTGCCTGGATGTCAAGAAGCTGGTTTGGAGAGCCGGCTCCCCCACCAGAGGAAAGGAGTTTTTTTTCTCTATGCACCCCAACACCCCCCACTGTAGCGTAATTGGAATTAGTGTAAAGAATGCTGACATGATCCATGTGTAACATGCTCCATGCCGGGACGTCTGAAAGAGAGCGAGGGAGAGAGAGAGAGAAGGAGGGAGAAGGAGGGAGAGCAGGGATCTTGTGCAAGCCGCCGTGCATGAGTCATGGAAAACATGGGATTGTTAGAGCCCAAATAAAAATAAGCAGCGTGCTGGACACCGTGATGAAATAACGCGGCGCTCCTCACAGCGGGACATTCTGTATATTATTCCTCACATGTCTGAGATCAGCCTGCTTAAGGCCACTAGTTATTGATGCTGACAGAGGCCTTAACGCTAACTCAGGACACACTATGCTTTCCCAACTGATTTCTTTTTTTTTTGGTACTTGCTTTTTATTGTATTTGGTGGGTAACAACATATATTAAAGGCATTGTCACAATACAGATACACATACCCAAACATACCCACCCACACACACACCCCTACCACATGGGACACAACACAACTATAAATGTACAGGGCTTAAAGTGTTCAGGCACTGTGCCTGAATTCAGGCGTGGGCTGGGCTGATAAAGATTTGAAAATACTCAATAGGCCTGTAGGACTGACATCTTTACAAAATGTTGAGAACTTCAGGCTCAGAAATGTTTTTTGCTTTAAGCCCTGAATGTAGTAGATCAGTCCTTCCCAACTGATTTCTACTGTAATACAGTTCATCAGCTAACTAATGTTTTTCTTTGTCTTCTCTCTCTGTCTCTGGCAGTCGGCTGTCATGTCTGCCACCTTCGCCAAGTTCCACCCCAACCTGGTGGTGGGGGGCACGTATTCGGGGCAGATTGTGTTGTGGGACAACCGAAGCAACAAGAGGACACCAGTGCAGAGAACACCGCTGTCAGCCGCCGCACATACGGTATGGCCTAGGAAACACACACTGACCACACAGTTGGAAAGTACAGTAATTTCCTGTGTATTAGCTGCATTGTGTATAAACCGTAGGACAGTGTTTTATGCAAGTTAAAAAACAAACCCATATTAATACCATATTAACTGCCCCTGTGTATTAACTCATTGAATGCCAAGCTGTTTTTGGAAGCTTTGTCGTAGAGTGCCAGCAATCTAGACCATTGTTGATGATTTTTGTAC
>NC_055958.1:19353571-19408571 GCF_018492685.1 Alosa sapidissima | reverse complement strand
GCAGACAGACTGACTACATTACATGTGTACATCTAGCAGTCTTGTGTTCAGACATTACAGCTTTAAAGGGACACCAGGCAACGTTTTCGTGTTAATTAATCATCTTCGTAAGTCGGTATATGGTTAAATGACTCATTACAGGGCAAATGAAGACTCTGTCGCCAGCCCCTACTGCCTGTAGGTAGGTTATCCCGCTTGCAAGTTCGGTGTATCTGAACCGCCGACCTTCAGTCTCACAAAGTCTCAGACATCGCGAGAAGCAGGATCAGTTTATATCCTGCATCCCCTGCACAGAGGCAGGCTAATGAAACGCTAGCGATTGTTGCAAACGTGTGTATAATGGCAGAGCCGGCGAAGAAGCAGCGAAAACCCTTGACGGAAGATGCAAAGAAAAGGAAAAGAGCTTCAGACCGAGCGAGGGGGAGTTTCGTAGAGAAAAAGCATCAGGCTTGCCTGGTGTCCCTTTAACACAGACATACATTTGATTGAGTTGCCTGTGCAGCCCCTGGGTGTGGTGCAACCCTTGGTGTTTCTAGCTGCTTGTTCCACACCAGTTGCTCCACCAGTTGAGCCAGTGAAACACACGTCCATGGTCTCCTGACTGCACTGGCAAACACACTCCTGCCGCCTCGCCACAGAGTCGGAGTCCCTCATTCACTTCTGCTCCGTCTCACACAGATGTGCTTCCTCTCAAAATCTGTCTCTCGTGTAAAGTTACTCTCCCTCCCTCCCACTCCCACTCTCCCTCTACACGGGTCTCACTGACTCACACACTGCCGTTTCATCTGTCTGCGTGTCACACACACACACACACACACACTCCTCCACTCCGCTGTCTCCCCCATTCATCCAGGGCTCCGGCTCCACAACTATAGCTGTGATTATTCCACAGACCCCTTGACTTCCATTAGTTTTCTGCCTATGCTCCATTTTTGCACTCCCATTTCAGATTCACTGTGTGTGCGTGTGTGTGTGTGTGTGTGTGTGTGTGTGTGTGTGCATGTGTGTGTGTGTGTGTTCCTGTGTGTTCCTGTGTGTATGTGCATGTGTTAGTTACGCTCTCTGACAGAGGTTGTTTTGTTCCAGGTGCCCACGGCGAGTATTACAGTGGACGGAAGCCCAGCTCTGAATCGGGTGCGATGGGCCCAGTCTGGGCGTGAGATCGCTGTGGGAGACTCTGATGGACAGGTCCTCGTCTACGAAGTTGGAGAGGTACATGCACCTGATCTGAAAATCAAAACATTCGTTTAGTTTGAAATTCATTCAAATGATGTGTGCTAAAATTCCGAGAGTCAGGTTTAGCAGGCTTCACTCTGTCTTGTGGGGGAGGTTATTGGAGGGAGTGTTGATGAGATGCTAAGGCTGCTTTAGCACGTCTGACAATTAGTCCCCTTGTGGCAGCCAGGGCCCCAGAGGCCACTTCCCCCAGGGGGGCTCTCAGCGTGCCTGTGTCACTTACACCACTGACAGCTGAGTAGGCTGAGCCAGAGAGGGGGCACCACTAGCCCTGGGTGCTGTGTCCCCTCACTACCCCACCCCCTTCACTCACCACTCACACACTCATATACACACACACACGCACACACACACACACACACACACACACACACTCATATACACACACACACACACACTCATATACACACATGCACACACACACAAGCTGTGCTACTCAAGAGGTCAAGTCTCTGTGACAGTTACAAAATTACTGTTGATCCCCTGACCTTTCACAAGGAAGCCACTTGCTGGTTTTTAAGTTCAGGGAGGAGGGAGAAAAGAAGGTAAAGAAAAGGAGAGATGATCGTCTCTGAACAATGTGCCATTATTTTCTGTCCCTCTTCTGTCCTCTCCGCAGCAAATCGCTGTGCCGCGCAACGACGAGTGGACACGCTTTGTGCGCACGCTGGCCGAGATCAATGAGAACCGCGACGACGCCGAGGAGCTGGCGGCCCAGCGTCTGGCTGCCTGATCACCATGGAAACACCGCTCGCTCACTCGCTCGTTTGTTGGACCAGTGGCAGGTTTCCTCGAGCACCCAGCCCCCATCCCCCCCACTCTGTGTAATGCTGGTTGTAATTCAGAGAAAAACGAACAAAAAAATGACAGGCATGATGGCGAATACTGCTCTGCAACACAATGGCATTTTCTTTTGGCTGTAGCATAGTACATTTGGGATTTCTTCAAGTAAGACGCAGAAGTAAGTACTTCTGTATGGGCAAATAATTTGTTGGGTCTCAAAAGGAAAAATATCTCTACACCAGGGCTATTCACCACAGACAATACAACACACAAACACACACACACACACAAATGGTCGTACTTATAAAAACCAAAAAGCCTTAAATAGATATAACTCCCAGAGACCCTGTTGAAATTGTGGCGGTATCAACCTTAAAGCACTTCATATAGTTGTACCAGTGCTGAGGACTCAGTGGGTTCTACCATTAAGTACCCCCAGGAACCTCATAACATCAGGACTTTTCTCTAAGCCACCAGTTCTACAGTAAAAGCATTTATTTATTATGAACTGTACTGGACAGATGTCACCCAATGTCTGTATTATGTGAGATAATGTTTTACCACAAGGTTCGTCCTCCTTTTGGAATCACAGTCTGTTTGTAAACTGTAAATAGGGGAATAGCTTTTCTTGGACTTCTTTGAATGTCTTTGTAGATCACAGTGAATTCTTCATTCCGAAGCCATATGCAATTCAAATCTGCTCATGCATTCAAAAGAAAAAGTCTTTGATATCAGGGCATCCTACACAATCTCATGCTGTACCTGTGGAAAGCTCTGAAAGGTCTTTTGAAAATGTGTAATAGAAATGTGCTTCACCTTCCCTGGGCGAAACCCACAAAGAATGTTGACAGTGTAATGTATGCTCCACAGAAATAAAAAAAAGAAAAACAACTCAAAATTCGAAAGTTAAACCAGTATGATTTAATTTAATAAAATACAATACAATAATGAAATGCATTTAAATATTCTTTTTAAATTTCTTATTCTCTGATTTATGATTTCATAAATAAAACATCTGTACACCCATTCACACCAATAAATGATTACAAAGACGTCCCCAACACACAACACACAATGCATGGCTGAGGAAGAACGCTCTAGAGTTTGTCTCTCAACACCATAATGTCTCTGCACAAAGATGTACAATATGCACAGTAACATTTGTGCATAGCCACGCACAAAGGGGTGGACAGGTCCAGGGAAGCAGCGGATAACCCATAAAGCACTAGTCATGCAGGCAGGGGGGGGGGGGGGGGGTACAGCCAGATTTAAATGTGTGTGTATGAGAACAAAGCAGGAGTGCTCCAAGTTAGATTTCTTATTTTTCTTTGTGTTGTGGTGTTACTGAATCATTTGGGAATACGAGAGATGGGGGGGGGGGGGGGTTGCAGCGTAGGCAAGTTAGGTCCATGAACCTCAGCTCGTGGAGCATGCAGCCCAGTCGCAAGCCTCAGGGGGGGCGCTCACGAGGCCTTGGCAGGGGCAGGCGGAGACTGGACCTTGGGCTCAGACATGGGGGTCCTGAATCTGGGCAAGTGTAGGCCAAACTTCTCCTCCACACCAGCGAAGGTGGCTGCGGCCAAGCGGAAGCCGCCAACGTGGTCAGGCCTGATAGGCGGCAGCTCCGAGATGCGGGACTTGGGTGTCGGCTCAGAGCCAGCGGGGCGGCTATGGAGAAAAGTGAAGAGGAGAGTGGGCACGCAGATAAACAGACACAGGGGAAGAAAACCCAACAGAATCCATGCTAAATAATAATAATATGTCGTTATTAGCTTTTGCCAATGATGTGTTGGGCACTGCTACTTACTGTCCTCCAAAGTCAACGTAGAACCACCTCTGCAGAAGCTCGTAAGTCACCAGGGTGACGCCAAACTGGGGTGAGGACCTAAACACACGGGCTGAGGACCAGAAAAGGTTCACATTACAAGTCTGTTCGGTCAGCAGCCACGCCTACATGTATGTACACCGGCCTGTTTCCGAGCGCCACACCTACCTCCTGCCCCCTTCCAGAAGGCCTTGAAGCCCTCCTCATGCAGGATTTTGCGGAAGCAGTCGATGACTCCATTGTAGGAGGTCTGACCGGCACGGGCTGCCACCTGCAGCCTGGTCTTGATCACATCAGCGGGGGTCACCAGAGAGGCGGCAGGGACACCTGTGGAGAGGGGTCCCAGAGAGCACAATGAAGCGGCTCCCATTCAGGACGACAGGAACAACAACAACAACAACAACAAAAAGCTCCACAGTGTGGTCATGTCCGAGATGGCTTTAAAGGCAGGTGGCTAGAAGGATGAATGAAGTGAAATGCTAAGGAGAGTTCTCCTCACCTGCAATGGCGCCAGCAGTGAGCAGCTGCATGGCCCCCAACCTGCCGTCCTCGTCTGCAAACTGGGTTTTGGTGTGAGCGTACACAGGGAAGTATATGGCAGAGAAGGGGATGTCACGCAGAAAACAGGCCTTGGCACCCTAAAATAGACACCAAGACGCAAGAAAATGACTGGAGAGCATTGAGTACAAGGGCTGCAAATGGCTTTCAAGGAGCTCTAAAATCCACACAGTTCAAACACGACTTGAATCCAATCCAATCCACTTTATTTATATAGCACAGTTTAAACAAACACAAGGTTCCCAAAGTGCTGTACAGCAAGATAAGAAACACACAAGACACCACAGAAGCACAATAAAAGAGAGAAAAGAGATAAAAACTAACTAAAATAAATGTAAAAAATAAAAATAAAAGTAAAAAGACATAAAAACTAAAATAAAAGTAAAAAAGAGATAAAAACTAAAATAAAAGTAAAAAGAGATTAAAAACCAACTCAAATCCAATAAATAAAATCAAATAAATAAAATATACTGCCCACATAACACATCTACATACCATCAATACACTACCTGGGGTTAAAAGCCAGAGAAAAGAGGTGAGTTTTAAGATGGGACTTAAAAAGAGACAGTGAAGGGGCCTGTCTGATGTGAAGGGGCAGATTGTTCCATAGTTTTGGAGCTGCAACGGCAAAAGCTCGTTCCCCTCTAGATTTTAGCCTGGCTCTGGGCTCGGTCAGGAGCAGCTGGTCAGCTGACCTGAGAGAGCGGCTGGGAGTGTATGGGTGGAGCAGCTCAGAAAGGTTTAAAAAAACGGCTTTAAAAAAACGGCTTTAAAAGCAAATAAAAGAGTTTTAAAATGGACAGGCAACCAGTGGAGTGAAGCTAAAATAGGTGAGATGTGCTCATACTTTCGTGTGCTAGTTAAAAGACGGGCAGCAGCATTTTGTACCAGTTGCAGACGAGCAACGGAGGACCCGCTAACCCCCATATAAAGTGCATTGCAGTAATCCAGCCGGGTGGTCACAAAGGCATGGATTACTGTTTCAAAGTGCTGTTTTCGAAGGACTGGTTTAATTTTTGCCAGCTGCCTCAACTGGAAAAAGCTTGATTTTACCACAGATTTAATCTGGCTGTCCAGATTAAACAGATTTAAGGTCAGAGTCCACTTTTACCCCCAAATTTGTCATGATTGGCTTGTGGTACTGTGCTAACAAACCCAGATCAACCAGGGGGGTCACAGAAGTGCCACCAAAGACCATGACTTCAGTCTTTTTTTCATTAAAATTTAAAAAGTTAAGAGACATCCAGGCTTTAATGTCATGTAGGCACTCTAGCAATGGCTTAATACCGTAAGCATCTGACTTTTTAAGAGGGACATAAATCTGTGTGTCATCCGCATAGCAATGAAAAGAAATGCCGTGTTTCCTGAAAATTGAACCAAGGGGGAGAAGATAGAGAGAAAATAAAAGAGGGCCAAGCACAAAGCCTTGTGGTACCCCATATGAGAGGGGGACAGTGGAGGACACAGTCACCAACACTAACACAGAAGGTTCGATGTGACAGGTAGGACCTGAACCATTCCAGAGCTGTGCCTCTGATGCCCACCCACTGCTCCAAATGGACAATCAGGATTTCATGGTCCACTGTATCAAAAGCAGCAGTCAGATCAAGCAGTACAAGGACAACGCAGTGACCAGAGTCAGTAGCTAAAAAGATAAGAAGATAAAACTCTTAAAAGTGCTGATTCTGTGCTGTGCAATGTTTTAAAGCCAGATTGGAAGATCTCAATGACATTTTGCTCATTTAAAAAGTCCATGAGTTGGGAATACACAATCTTTTCTAAGATTTTAGACAGAAATGGCAATTTGGATATCGGCCTGAAGTTTGCCAAAACAGTAGAATCCAGACCAGGTTTTTTTAACAAAGGTTGCACAACGGCATGTTTAAAATTACCTGGAACCACTCCAGAGGTCAGACTGCTATTAATAACTGCAGTAAATGATGGTCCAACAGTATGAAAAACCTCCTTAAGAAGTCGGGGAGGGACATTATCAACTGGCGAGCCTGAGGGCTTTTTGAAGAAAGGAGGGGGATAAACCTCAAATGGGTCAGCATAGAGGCCAAGCCATCTCTGCTTTAACAGCATTTTTAGAGGCAGAGGTAGACAGCGTATGGCCCATACTGAGTGGAGCTGCATAACTGGAGGATCACGTGCCTTAAGAAACCCAAGAGCTTTATGCGACTGAAGCCGCGCCGTGCCAAACCACAGCAGACATATTGGGACAGGCAGGAGTCAGGCCAGCCAAACACAAGGCCCCCCAGAGGCACAGCTGACATAGGGAGCCCCTAAGCCGAGAGCACTGAACTTACACACACACACACACACACACACACACACAGAGTCATGCACACACTTGGCATATTAACACAGACCCCTAGTCTGCAGTGTGCATACACAGAGAAGGGGAAATCAGTCTTTTAACAAGCTCCACATTGTCTGCTCCCCATTAAAATATGGAGCATGAACACATTACTCATGACACAAGAAAAGCCACAAGAACTTGGACAGAAGCAGTAGCCCTACAAAATCCTTCCCCCCTAATTTGCTGTTGGTGGTTGGCAGTGGTGCTCTCTGCATGTTAAAGCACTACTTCGGCAAGGCACTGCATAATTGCCGCGGTCAGTTAAAAAAAGAAAGAAAGCAAGAGAAAACACTCCCTGGTCCACCTACTGCAGACAGAGCATTTGTCAGCCTACAGCTAAAGTCTGTTCATATCAGAGGTTCTTCTGCTATGTCCTGCTCTGTTAGAGAACCCAGTCGGTCTGGACGTCTTAGCTCACCTTGTAGAGGCCGAAGAAGCCGAGCTCCTGCACCACGTTGAGGGCGCTGACCCGCTTCGTCGTGGCGATCTCTCCTGCCACCTGGAGACGGATCTTCACAATCTCCAGCGGGTTGGTGAAGATGACCTGTGAGCCTCCAGCCTGCAGAGAGCACAGAGAAGCAAACGTTAGTGAAAAATATTTTAATTTGGTTTATTAATGTCTAAAACCAGAATAATCCCAAATGTTTCATATTACAGTTACAATTATTTTTGCAGGTTAAATAGCTTTAGGATATCCCATTACTAATTTATTGGATGTTCCTCCACCAATTTTGAGGAACAAGCAAGTTGTCTTGTCAAATTAACTGTGTAAACCCAAGACGGTCTCACACAAGGCCCCTGTTCACATCCCAATCTGACTCAGCCTCAGAGCGCTGTTGCCGTGGCCACCACACAAACAGCCATTGAGACGCGAGAGCGGGCGAGCGGCAGGGTCACGCTGGAACAGGCCACGGAGGGAGCGGCAGCACTGACCCCGACTCCAGCCCTCTTGGCCCTCGACTCTCCCCCCTCAGGCACCTCCTGTGGGGGCAGGGCGCCCGATAGCAGCGGCCTTCCCCCAGCCTCGCCCCGCACACACTTCCCCAATCTCTGGCCTCTCTCCCAGGGGGGAACCCTGTCCGTAACCTGGCACAGAGGGAGAGAGGGCCCCGGGGTTTGGCCCTTCCTTCTCACACACATTTGTCACTCGCCCCTCAATCTAATCAGGACCATCGAGAGCCGCCGGTGTCACACACACACACACACACACACACACACACATACACACACACACACACACACATAGGGCTGGGCCCCTCTCTCTGTAAACATCCGCACTGCATCCTAAAAAAAGCTCTGCCGCATTTTGTCATTTTCAAAGTGGCGCGGAGCGAAAGAGGGAGATGAAGGGTGATGGGTGTGGGGGAATGTCCACCACCGCTGCTCTGCACATGAAGTCATTAACCTCAGCGCTGCTGCCACGCTTATCTCCCTCTGTTATCCAATCACATCTCCTGGCCATGCACAGCCTCTGCTATCAGCAGGGCACGTTCGGGTCGGCAGCAGCACAGTCCAGCCTTTGAAAATATAACTGGTGATGAATGGGATAAACGCTAATATGGAGCTGTGCTATCCCGTAGACAGTGTACACACTCATGTTGTTTTGTCTGTACACTGACTCCGTTCTGGGTGGCGGGGTGTAGTGGGGTCCCAGGCCTTTGGTCAGGCCAGTGGAGGAGGACGCCTCAGGTATGTGCACCGCTGTCAAACTCAATCACACTGAGGCCTGACCAGCTCCGTCCAAGGCCCTTCAGGGCTTCTTCCTTCAATTAGAGCCTGACAGGGGTCGCGACCCCACGGACCCTGCTCGCCGTGGCCAACAGACAGCCTCCTCTGTCCAGCCTGCCTGTCTGTTTCATTTCACTCGGAGCTATTACGCGGGAAGGCTACTGAGAAGGCATTACCGCTCCTCAATCTACCTGATGCTCTTAGCCTGCTACGCTGCTTGCAGAAATTAGCTCAGGATAAAAATAGTGAGCTCTCAGGTATCATTTTTCAAAATTGGGCCCAATTAGCAGGTTCAGGGACCAAAGAGCACCTTTGTATCGTGGCCTCCCACTTCTTTTGAAAACAAAAAAGCCTGTCTGTACACCAGTTGGAAATTAGCCCCGCGTCTCAATAATGGGGATGGAGGAAGTCCGGCATTAATTGAAATTACGAGAGAACGCACAATGTAAAACTATGATTTAGACCCTTTTTAAATGCTGGCTGAGTAATTGTTAATTCATATCTGCCAGGAGAGTTTGCTTAAGCTTAAGAAGATTAAAAAGGGGACTGCTGAGCAGGGGATTGTTTTGGCTCTTTCTTTTAATAATGTGTACTTTTTCCCTAGGAAATATTCATTAGAAATGAAAAGGAAAATCAGGTATAATGTTACAGTAGGAGCCCCAATGCTTGCTGCACGTCCCTCACGTCCAAATCAATTATGGCTCAACAGTGCAAGCGTAGCAGCTGCCAAACTCCTTTCCCTGCTTCCCACTGAGAACCAGAGACCGTGTGTTTGGAGCCGTAGCCCACAGAACGCATCCCCCTCCCCCATCTCACCCACTGGTACAAGGCTACTATACTTACACATCCACCAGCCAGCAGCTCAGCAAGGAGGGGAATGCTTCCATCTTTGTCATCGGTGAATTTATCCCTCACAAAGTCATTCATCTGAATGTGAAAACAATGAAAAAGTTGCATGTACAGTACACTACATATTCAAAATCAAAGCCACCACTTTATCCCATGAAGCCAGAACACATAGAAATACAATACTTTACTTTTTAAAAATTATACCTATATCTATATCTATATCTATATCTATATCTATAGCTATATATTATCTAACAATTCAAGTAGAGGGTTGAGATCCTTCAATAGTGTTAACATGACCCACCGTGAGCTTGATGGCTTTTTCTGGAGCCACACCAATGAGTTGTGGCACGAGACCTAGGAAAGGGAGAAAGAACATCATAAGGCCGCTGAGATCATACAAGTCACGGACAGAAATACCCTTGAGCAGATGGTGCTATCACCACCAGCAATCACAAAATGTGCCCCTAACATCTCAAAAGACACTTGGATCAACCCCTAAATATTTACTGCTGATCGCACCAACACATCTGATGGGGCCTGATGATAACGTGGCCATTCAGGGTGGACAAGTCCACCAAGGACCTATAGGAGGGCGGGCCGAGCACGGCAGGGCTGCCTATTGTCTGGGCCGGGCCCTTGGTGTGGTGAGGAACAGAGGGTGCAGTGTAGCCTCGGAGGGGGTGCCAGTGCTCGAGCGCGGCGATAAGCAGCGCGCTGTTTGGCCGGCTGTCACTCAGCGAGCCAGATAAAGTTCTGAAGGGGCCTGGCGAGTGACGGGCCCGCCGTATGCAGCCAGGGAACCGCCAAGCGTGTCTGTCTCGCACTCAATCGGCCCCTCATCAGAGCGGCCAGATAAAGAGAGCCATACACTGACAGCAGGGGGGGGGGGGACAGAAGTCGGAGAGAGAGAGACAGAGAGAAAAGACAAAAGAGTTGCAGTGGCAGAGGCAGCAGTAGATGGCAGTCTTGACTTCCTTCACTGTGCAGGGCTGTGTTTGGGGCTATGGGGGGCTGGAGGAACAGGGCTATTCCTATAGGTTCTGGCACATTAGGGTAACAGATGACTTCTGTGTTAGATTCTGCAACAGCCCTGTTTTCCCTCTGGCTCTGGTCCACATATGTGGGATCAGTGTGGATGGGACGTGCAGTAGTCACTCAAGTCATTTCTACTCATAAAAATGACCACAGCATGCTCCACTTCACCACAAGCACCATAGTTTACAGTGCGCTCACACAAACTGCCCTATATTTCACTCTAAATCAATTCTAGCTGTCAATCAATTTGACCATTTTTTTACCATTTGTAAAAAGAGCAACCGCACTTTATTGCACTAACCCATTAATCATGGAGTGGATGTGTTGAGACAGTGGTGTTAAAGTGGTGGCCCTTACCTCGGTAGAATCCAAAGAAGCCCTCATAACGCAGCACTTTCTTGGCGCAGTCGAAGCTGTTCTTGTACATGAGCTCACCCACGAAGGAGCCGGTGGAGCGCTGGTTCTGCATGCGGGTCTTCACCAGGTCGATGGGGTACACGGCGGTCGCGCCAGTCGCTGAAACAAGCAGGGAGCAAAAAGGGCACATCAGTCTTGAGCCGTCAGCACAAGCTTTCTCTATTAGACAGCAGTCATTTTGAAAAGAAAATTTGATTTTACACATAGAACATGTTATAGGTGATTTCATGATGGCTATGTCTACATTTGAGATATTTTCTACCTTGCCTAAAAGACCGGTGGAGATTCAGAGTGCAGTGGTGCATGCTGGGAGTGGTAAACAGTGATTACAGCTGAGACGCCAGGCTGTGTGTCTCTGCTGTCGGTGGGAGCACTAATGTGTGCTGTATGCCTGAGCCATGGGGGGGGGGGGGGGAGACGTGTGTGTTGGGGGGGCGCCGTAAACGCCGCTCTTAGCCGCCGCACTAGCTTGTCGTGTCTTGTCTGACATCAAAGGCTCTCTAATGACTCCGGCTCTCAAGCATGCGGAGTGCTCTTGTGCCGACCGCTCTCCCCGAGCGAGCTGCCACCGCTCACACGGAGCAAAGGTCTCCATGGAGATGCACCTCACACACTCTCCGGGAGGCTTGACAGCTAAAGGCTTGGCCTCCCTCTCTCTCTCTCTCTCCAGACCAGATGCCCATTCAGGGCCCAGCAGCTTCCAGCATGGGTCAGAAAGAGCTCTTGCGCTCCACAAAGACAGTGGAGTCCTTTTATTCAAAGGACGCGCTCTACCAGTTTGTAGCTTTGTATGACCATGTGAACGTATGTATGTGTGTGCATGCATGTGTGTGTGAGAGTGTGTGAGTGTGTGTGTGCGTGTGTGTGTGTGGATCTGCCCATCTCTCGACTGCTGTGTCAGAGCCTTCTTCTCCCTTCCCGTATCACTTCCTTGCAGCACAATTACAACTCGAGATTCCATCACGTTTTTTTTTTTTTTCTCCGGAAGATTTGTGTCATTCCGGAACCCGGGCCCGAGAAGACAGCCTGGAGCCGGCGGCGGCGCGGCAGCGGCGGGAGCAGGACAATGCCGGGCCCTCAGATCCGACCCACTGTCCCCCGCAGCACAATGAGTGGCCCCCGGGCCCCAGCGCGCCAGTCTGGCCGGCTCGGGTTACCCCCTCAGCGGGCCGCGGCCCCAACGGCAGACATGTCACTCACCTCCGGCGATTGAGCCCAGAAGGAACCTGTAAGCAGACTCGGCAGCCTGGAGCCAGATTGGCCGAGACCCATCTCCATGAGCGTGCTGCAGAGAGAGAGACAGAGAAAGAGAGAGAGAGAGAGATCAGAGCTGAAATAAATCAGGAGACAGGAGAAGGGATAAGTATCAGCAGCAAAGCAGTGTTCAGATGAATGAATTGGTCTCTATAAACCAGATACAGTGTGGACAGGCGCACTGTATGGGAATAGGTTTACATGTGGGTGAAAAGGGTTTGGAATGGACCCTAGCTCACAGGCAGTCACCATCCTCTGTGGATGTGTTCTGCTGTAGGTTAGGCTCCACATATAGAGACATTATCTGTGCATTATATGCCATTATAATATACATGCGTTCTAACAGTTCAAGATGAACGTTTCACTTTTTGCCTTGTGGAGTTCAAAGGAGCTGATTTGCTGATAATCAGGCCAATCTTATGCATTTTGATCTGGATGTTGAAAGCAGACCCTCTGTTCTGTTGCTCTGCACTGCAGGCTAGCCGGGCCTCCCGAGCCCTGTTCCCGTGTAGAGATAAGGATCTACATGAATTATTACACCGTTCCAGAGCCAGTCACAGTGCGGCTGGCCTCCTTGGGGGCAGTGAGCAACATCCACAAAACAAGGCCCTTCCTGCTCCAACAGCTGCTTTCACTGAAGGCAGAATGCTAACAAGATTGAGGCTGTGATCAAAGGACTTGAGCAATTACGCTGCTTCCACGAGAGCAAGGCCTGAGAATGCCGAAACATTCAGCCGAACCCCCTGACACACACACTCACACACACACACACACACACACACACACACACACACACACACACACACACACCTCTCAAACAAGCCCTCCACCCGCCTGTCTTTCTCTGAGACCAAAGTTGCATTCCAGACCTCCACACGTCGGTCCCAGGAGGAGTGTAAAAAAGCCCCCAGGGGCCCAGGAGCCATGGCCCGATGTTCTGGAACTGTCTGCAGCTTTACAGGATCGAGAGAAAGAGAGAGAGAGAGAGAGAGAGAGAGGGGCAGGTACTCTCTCATCCTCCTCCCCAGGCAGACAGACCCCACCTCTCTCTTACTCCTGCTCTCACCGTCGCTCTTACACAAAACAGACCTCGCCACGGGCACTTCACACGATGAGACCTCACAAAGAAAGCTGCGGATAAAAAAGCCCTGTCCTCATTAACGCGCCTCAGAACATCAGTGTGATTGGGTCTGATGTGCGCGACGCGTCTACACCATATGGCCGTGACAGTCATTTAAAGGTGGAAATTGGGAGTGCATTTTCTCATCCCACGTAATACAGAAGTACACTGTAAAGGAAAGGGATGTTTCAGAGAGACATTAAGGAATTCGCTGTTGATTCAGTTATTAAAATAGCTGAAATAAGTTAACCCTTTTTTGAAAAGGAGATGTGTGTATAGGTCTGTGGAGGTCTTCATATTGAGTTAGCTGTGGAGTCCGGCTTGACACCTGTCTAATCCCAACCCCCCTCTCTACCCTCCTCAGGTGGCCCTTACCTGTCTCTGGATCTCAGCGAGGTGGTAGGGCACGGCCCCCTCCTCCAACGGTGCTATCCTCTCAATGTCTGCAAAGGTCACCCTCCTGTGGACAGCAGAAAGAGCCACATCACCCCCATGACAAGAGAGTCAGTCCCTCCCAGCCGATTTTGTGGTGGGGGATGATGCAATATTTTCCACAGCAATTTTTACTGCCTTATAACCCCAAGTTACTGCGCCTTTAAAAAGGTCTTTTTTGCACACACAACAGGTAAACAAAGCTGGACGGGTGCCCGCAGCACACGCAGCCGCCGACATGCTCGCTCGCTCCGACTGCCAGGGAAATGGCCAGAACATTCCGCCGTGGGCCACAGGCGTTGTTAAGTCGGCCCCATGCATTTGTTTTCCCAATAAATCAAGCCGGTGGAGCCACTGTTGTTAAACTGAATGAGCAATAACTTAGCATTTATAGCCTATAAATGGGGCCGTAATATTTTTTCATCCCATTTATAGATTCAATAAGAAAACTGTTTTGGATAAATGTGTTAAATACATTGGACAGAGGTGATGGCAATCCAATATTACAGATGAAAAAAGAGCAAGAGGGAAAAAAAACAGTGAGTAAACATGCCAAGCAGGGGAGGGGGAGAGGTGCATGGTTAATGGGGAGGAAGCCAGGAGGTGCTGCGGAAATAGGAAAAGCCGATGAGTTAGAGGCTTTACCCAGAATGAGAATGGAGACCGGAAAGCTGGTACAGGATGTCAATCTCCATTGGAGTAATCTGACCAAACTTATTGGCCGCTTGGATAAACTCCCCTGTGCGACAGTGAGGGCCAGAGGAAGCAGCGTTAGGCATGAGGAAGAGAGACAGGGGCTGCTGTATATGTCACATATTATTAGTGTTGTGGAGGGAGTGTGGCACTTTGATTCAGAGCTATCAGAACAGATGAAACATCTCCTGTAATGTCTGTCACTGTAACTAAGTATACACTCATAAACTATCTTAAGATTAAAGTATTCACTGTTTAAAGTACTATCAGCCCCTGAGTAATGCATTTTAGATAGCATAGTGTATTTTAGCAGCTGTGATATACTGTAAGTGGTGAGGCACTGGATCTCATACCAATTTTACCAAATCATCTGGACCAAAGGGATGTTGCAGATCTATACTAAAATCAAGCACCTTTGGTGACCTCAGTGTCTTTGCGTGTGCCAGACAGTGTGCTGTAGATCTTGCGGATCAGCTCCATGTTGTTGAGTAAGGAGTTGAAGGCATTGAAGTAGGAGAAGCTGACCATGTGGGAGGTCGCTCCGCCTGCAGCCTGTGGGGGACAACAAACCTCAGGTTATGATCCATGCCTCTTCATATAGTTATGTTTTGTTTCTAATATTTATGTGTTTTAGATGTGTGTGTGTGTATGTGTGTGTGTGTGTGTGTGTATGCATATGCATGTGTTTGTGTTTCAGAAGAGTCTTACTGAAACAAGGTTCTCTTCCACAAACGTAGTGAGCATGTGGTGGCGGATGGTCGCCATGATGTCACTGAAGTCCAAGGCAGAGATGACACCGCTCTTGCTCTTGTCCTTCTGTGCAAACGCCTGCCGAGCATGCTCCAGTTGCAGCTCCTGTCACCCGAGAGAGAGGGACAGAGAGAGAGAGAGGGACAGAGAGAGAGAGAGAGAGAGAGAGAGAGAGAGAGAGGGGCTGAAAACACTGCTGAGGACATGAAAAAGCGTGCCCGAGGGCCTGAGAAACGACTTCTGTCATGATGAGGCCCTCAGCAGAGGAGGTGCTGATGTGGAACACGGAGCCCAACACATGACATCAGTGTTACGGACGTCAGCTCGCACATGTCCAGGCCACAGATGTGCTGATATCTGGCAGTGGCCTCTCAAAAACTCAAGGAGAGAAAGAAAAAGCCCTGCCCTCTGTCAGAGTGTCTAATGAGAACCATATCAGGTGAGGTTTGATCCCTGGGCTGGGGAGCAGAGGGAGGGGGAGCAGGTGTCCTGGGCCGGGGCAGTGTGTGGGGCAGTGTGTGGGGCAGTGTGTGGGGCAGTGTGTGGGGCAGGTGGGGCAGGTGGAGCGGGGGGTGGGGGGGGTTCAACAGGATGAGGGGCGTGCAATCAGAGAGTGGACTGGAGGGGGGTGGGGGGGTTATTGCCCACCCATCCCCACTGCTGTCAGAGCTGATCAGATACTACCAGCAGACTGCTGTGATCTGCCTAACTCATCATGCCACGCGAAGCCGCCTCAACCGTCTGCGGTTACATCTGATCCAGCGGAGGCACCGACCCGGCTGTGTATTGGACCGTTTTTTAGCCGGCCCAGGTTACCAGGTTAGTGGCTGCCTTTGTGTGTGTTCGGCAAGTTGACTTTGAAGAGACTTGAGCTATTGCATTGTGTTATATTATACTGTATAACTACCACTTAAGTGCTGAGGTCTTTGACCATTTTGTTTTTCAGAAAGTTCATCCACTTCCACAAGGTGGCAGGATAAAATCTGTGAAGACTTGGCTTGCATGTAGTCTGATTTCAATCACCAGGTTTGGACGAACTTGAGTACTAAAAATGGCATTAGAAATACTGAGTCTCTACGCATAAATGCTGTAGTAAAGTACAACATTTAAATGACAAAGTTTCATAAATTCCGCTACTCATAACCAAAAATGACAACTTCCTCACAGAAAAAAATGAAAACAAATTGCAAACTTTTTTAGCCAAACCAGTTCTATTTAGTTTCTTTGTCAAGTCACATATGCTACTGCAATTACATTTCATTCCTACCTGCAGGAACTGAGTAAATTCCAGGTAACTGAGGTGCTTCTTTCTGTCATTGCCAAAATGTAGTCTGATGAACTCACAGTTCCAGTTGAAAGGGATGTGGTGATGCACCGTGGTCTGGTTGAAGATATCCCTGACATTTTCTGTGACAGAGGACATGATTCAGCTCACAGCATCTCCTCGACAAAACCCCAACTCCATTAACAGAACAGAACAGACGCAGCTACATCTATAGACTTGCACAATAACGTGCAATCCTCTAGTCTCTAATCTAAGGGGACTGCAGTCAGTGCAAATCCAGCCAGTACCTAAAGCATGGACGTGGTGGTCAGGTCCTGGTGGTTACCCCATCACCACAATGTGAAGGTCCCCAGTGATTCCAGGACCATCTCTGACTGAGCATGCCGTGCAATTTCCGCTGCTTTTGTGGCTTTTCCTTCAGCTCAATCAGCTTTGCAATAGCTCGGCTGAGCCTTGCCCCCTATACTGCCTTTGTGAGTCTATGAGTGTCATACTCTGAGGCCTGTGGTTGATGCCTCATCTCAGTCCTTTTTGGGTTTCCAGCAGAGTAGCTGAAATGGCGATGCACTGAGTGTCGGTCCCCCCGTCCAGGAACTATCATGTGGGCCTTAGACCAACCTGACTGACTCTCACAAGCCCCGCTTTGAAGAGCGTCCACTCGCCCTCGGAACGTGTGAGCGCCCTCTCGGCAGCATTAGACGCCATACCCACACTCAGCAATACTAAAACACCATTCCCACTGCAATAAAATCAGCAACCAGCCAAAGACGTGTGTTTGTTTCAGAACATGCTGTGGCATTCACTGTTTTCTTCTGCTACCCTTAGCAAGGCACGAATGTCAGTGAACTAATAGTGAGAATTGTAACAACAAAGCTAATTTCTCTAAAGCAAATAGTGAGATTTGTTTGCATTAAAAATAGGAAACTGTAAAAAGGCTCCCTATCAATTAATTTATGGACAAAACATGCATGCACAGAATGACAGCATTGCCTATCTTCTTAGTCTTGACTTCACATACATACCAAATGAGATGTCCCCTGTGCCAGTCTTGTCAAATAACTGAAAGGCCACTATAAAAAGGGCATCGGGGACACACAGAACTGATTCAAAGGCCAGAAACTCCTGGAAGGAGATCAGTCTGTTTGGAAAAGAAAGAAAGAGTACTATCTGAAAATAATGACATGTCTTGGTGTAAGGCTACATTTCAATGCCAAGTACATGGGCATAATAACCCTTCCATTAATTTTAACCATTTTAACAGCTCAGCTGAAACCATAACCTACAGCAAAGACACAATGGAGAGACTGAGTAATCCCTAAACATTTCCATGAGTTATTAATACACAATTATTGTTCTTTATACTATAGCTATAAACAGGGATAACTGACTTTACCCCTGATTTTCCATCTCCAAGCAGCAATTATGCCTCACTTTAGTAAATTGGGCGATAAGTTTTGCAACAAAATGCCATGGAATCATTTGCAACTTCAGTTGAATGAACACAATCATATATTTTCACAAGAGACAAGTATCTAGAGTGTGTTTGCTCTCAGATATCTAGAGGACTTAGCAGCAGAGAATTGCCTTTTGACATTCATTTGCTGGAGTAAGCCATCCTGCTTCTACAGCTGAGTATTGTTGTTTTTGCATCTTTTCATCAACTAAGCCCACCCATGGCAACATGACTTACCCATCCTTGGTGGTGTCAGCGACTCCGGCGATGAGCTGCACCGTATCTGGGTTGTGGTGAGGCTGGGTGTGCAGGCCTAGATACTTCTGCACAAAATCACCAGGGGTCATGTAATGCTCCCCATCTGTGTCCGTGACACTGGCATGCTGGGGACGGAATACCAGACTCGTCAGAACAGTATCCACGCAACAGCATGCACAAGAGACAAGTGACATAAATACATCATCATGTTGAGAAGCAAGTGTAACCGATTGTGTTGTTTATCCTCATGTGAAAAAATGGCAGAAATGCTCTGAATATCAATAGCATCACATTTGCTTGTGGTGACAATTACCCTTTTTTGTTTGTTTAGGAGACCACTGGATGTTAACTGAATGCCCATTATTGCATTGTTATGTGCTTTTATATAGCTTTCTAACAAATCACTGAAACAGCATCAGCATATCTCCCTCAAATCTTAGACCATTTTTATGGTCTTTTCCCTAAGTATATTCTATCTTCCAGACTGTAACTGGACTTCTGGGGCAACTTGAGAAAATTGAGTCAGAAAAGCAAGTATTTGTTTACCAGCCCAACAAAACATTTTGTAGTGCACCGGGGTAAAATCAACAGCAATCTGTCTTTTGCATTAATGCTTCTGTAACTATTACATAACAACACTTTTCTTTCTACAAAGAAAAATGTCCCCTTACAGTCTCTTTACTGAGCTTTTTATTCCATTTGTCAATCAATAACATTGATTTATGCTTCCCTGCATACATACAAACACAGATTGCCAACGCTTCTCAATAATACTATGCTCTTCCCTGAAATTCCACTTTGGAGACAGAAAAGAGAATGTGTATCCCTGGTTTCTGGTTTTGTTTTGTCACTGTTTCATTTCTGCAAAGAGCAGAAGGATCAGTTGCCTGTGTGATCAAACTTCAATTTGCAAAGCTGCACACTTACGACTCACCATTGTAACATGTTAGCACAAAGCACTTGATACAACAGAGGAAACCAAGACTAAGCTGGATAGGGTAAATAAATAGAGTGCGGAAGTGGGTGAAGGGCATTTCAATGACATGGAGTTGACATGGACGTAAATCATAATATGAAATGCCATGACTCCAACTCTAGTTGCTGGTCAAACAGTCACTTAAATACATTAAAAAATAGTGTTTTATGTTTAATATTAGTGTATAGTGTTTCATATTTTCACTTCCTAGAGGAAAACGTACTAACACAACTGCAAGGGTGCCTGACAACATGAGCCGACAGATTTAGCAGACTCGTGTTACAGCCTGGAGAAAGAACTACAAACACACATACACACAGAAAAGCTGTTCTGAAAACATGCATATGCATAAAGCCCTTCTGGTAAATATTGTGTATTAAACCACGTTTTACAGTCCATGCATTTCAACTGACAGTTTTTAAGTTAAGTTTAGCTCTGGCATGGACTAGGTCATACAGTATCATCATGTAAACAAAGCATGCAGTATGTGTTGGTTGAAACACTGCTTTTTTGTCCAGTCAAGTTACTCAATGTTCACTACAGCCATCCTATCATTCCTTCAGTTACAAATTCATACAATCGCTTTCGATTAAGAGTACACTGTTAAGCAGTACCTCTACAGGATCTGTTTAGAACAGTCTTCAAGGACACAAAACTGGGCTAGGCACTTCAAGCTGTCACGGCTCTTCTTGGCAGATCATGCTCTATCTCTCTAATCAGGAAGGTATATCTCATCATTCAAGGTGTATCTCAACATCTTACTGACAAAATAGAAGACCCAAGCAGCTGTCAAACTCTATGGGAAGTCATGCAAGGGGAGATGCCTGGCTAAAGGGTATCCAGATTTAGTCTAAGTATGCGAGTGACCTTTTGTGGCGTGCACTGGACACCAGCCTCAGTGTGTACTTGCCTTGGCTCTAAGGAAAGTGCAAAGGGACACAGTACTGCTGTACTGTATGCAACGAATCAGTATCAGGTTACTGGCTTATTTGCTGTAGTTGACAACCACAAAAGCAAAATTTCAAGGCATTACCTTCATGTCCTTTGTGTAAGAGTGTATGTGTGTGTGACCCATTTTAGACACCAGGCTAAAAACCCAACTAAAGTAGAGCACTTTTGAATCAGACCATGTCATGCAGAACTACCATGTAAGATCACTGTTTCTCAAGAGAGGCACTAGAGACACTAGAGAGAGTGTCAGCTATATGTTACAGAGGCTCCTACTTCAATGCACTGAGTTGCAATGTCCCACTGCTAAGTTTTCTGCTAACGTTCCTTACAGGACACAGCACTGAGGCAAATAATATTGATGATCATTAAATACAGCCAGAGATGACAAATTATTTAGCATATGTGCACATTAACCTAAGAATAACAGCATTTCCAATAGGCTATGAAATATGTGCAATAATAATCGAATAATTACCTTTAAAAATATGTCCTTCAATTCATGAGGGTCGGCTCTTTTAGTGGACTGCACCTGAAAATAAACACATTCAATTATATGACAATTCCGATTCCTAAAACATAGACTATGCTATGCATACATTCGTTGACCAAATTCGACGACAGATAACCTGACAAAAATATCCCAATTCATCTGTGCATTGAGCAGCCTAGCATATTACAGCACCGTATAATTCTTCAGCTTGTAGATATAGCGGCGTATGACAGCGAGCTATGGTTAGGCTACTATTGCAGATTGCAGAGAATGAATGTATCCTTCTTCTGAAGGGCTGCACGAGCATCCCTGGTCAAATAGCCTATGCACTTGCACAGAGCATACGAACAGCCAGGGAGATCACGGATTAATCATCATGTTAATCGAGTGGTCCAGAGTCTGACATTATGACAAAATAGACTGCTCTCCTCTCCCTCCTCAAGGCCGATGGACAAGCCGGGTGTAGCCTGTGCAAGGATGCTCTGAGGAGCCGGGACAGAGGACGCCATAAATCCACTTCACAGAAACCACACAAAATAACGCCATTCTGTATTACTCCAAACGAGACAAACTATGTAAATAACGGTTATAGCACTAAAAGATAAGCGCAATATTGACAGAGTCACCTTGACCGCCATGCTGGGTGTGACGTCACTGGCGCAGGCGCTGGGAACAACTGGTGGGTGCTGCCAACTTCAGTGCAAGTCATTAAAATTCACACCATCACGCGTGTATTATCTAGAGATTGGCTGTAAAGCTTGTCAGACTTTATAGGACATGATGTCCAGGCTGTTTTGACGGCAAAATATATATCTACATGTTACTGTTGTAAAAAATATGTAAAAAGAGATTAGGCTGCACTTAAACTAGTCAATTTCTGACCACTTCTGACCACTTCTAAAGTTAGGCCCAGTGAAATGTAGTCTAATATAAGCATATAATATATTACAACCAAAACACATATTCAAGATGAAAACAAAATATTGAAAAGAACTTTTCAGGTCTTTTAGAAAAAAATAGAATGTCTAGAATGTTTTATTGTTATTTAGAATGTTATTTTTTAACAATAAATAACATATGTCTAGCAATCAAATAACAAGCATTTAAGACAATGTGCAGTCTAAATGACTAAACTGATGCACCAAGGTCAAAAACTGCATTTCTATTTCTGTCTGGTCAAAAAGGCAGACTATCCCCATAAAGGTCAAAGATCAAAACACACTATTCCTCCATGCCGATGTGCAACCAGCATTTCTCGAGAGGGTGGCATTGTGTTCTAAAGGGGATAATCTAGTGCTGTCAGAGAAGAGGGGCGAAATTACAGTGACTTAAACATTGCTGTAGGTCACTCTTCCCAGCTTCTTGACGGTAGAATCACAATGGCAGGGATAATAGCACAGCATTACCACAGTTCAGTGTTCAGCTATGGTACTCTCCATCAAAAAGGTCACTTATCTTCATTGAGCTCTCACTCTACTGTAATCCACAACTTCAAAAAATGGTCCCAGGTCAAATTCTTTATTTAGAGCTTTAGCAAACCAATAACAACACTCTGGTGAGACATTCTTTTGAGAAGAAATTTATTTTTGGATAGGCTAGTTATTTGGGACACTATTTTTCTGAATGAATGAATATATGATCATGGCTGTGAATAAATGAGCTAGGGTATTGACTTTTTTCTTCTTGTCATCCTTTATCAAATGAAACACTTTGTTCTGATCAATATTTAGCCCTGTGTTGAAAATAAAAACCAAAATATAGCATGCTTCTTTTTTTGGCATGACATTTGTGTCACTTGAGTGATATCACAGCCTGAGCCTATAAACAATAGGCTATCTTAATGAGCAGAGCACCCATAGCCACAATACAAAAGGAAGACTTTAAAGCAATTGACCTAGATGCTGTTAGAGGATCCATTCACGTGGACTGGTCTATCTGACTTGGTTTTCCTAAACATCTTTAAAAAAAAAAAAACAATGCAGGCCTTATAGGATATAATATTACATTTCTGTTCTGTTCTATTTAATCTGCGAATATGTAGTCAATTTTCACTTTTAACATTAAATAGAATTGGGTGAATTTTATGGGGATAGTTCACATAGGGTAGTGTCCAAAAAAACAAAGTAATCGCTAATCGTTACAGTAAAGGTACTGACGTAACAAGACGGAAACACGTGGGTAAACAGGAAGTGTGTTTGCATTTCGCGGGCACCGTGGAACGACGCGCTGGTGTTGTGGACAGAAATGGCGGGTAAGGGTGACCATTATAACTCTGACAGATATTAACAATGGCAGTCTTGTGTTTGTGTTTGCAGTAGCGATTCTGGAGCACGGTGTAACGTTTTATGGTAATAGTAGGTTGATTCTTGGGCTTGTGTAAGGGGATGGCGTAGTCTTCAAGCTAGCTTGTATGTAGCATAGCCACCACTGTTGCGACGAGCTAACGTTATTCGCCTTCGATGGCTTCACAAAGTTATAAACTAGGGACCCCGAACTCAGGTCTGACAAATTACTCTGACATTTTACCACTTCTTAGTCCACCTCTGTACCTTGATTGGAATTGCGGATGTTGACATTTTGCTAACTGCTAACATGGGGTTCAGCAGCTGTGTATAATGTTAGCGTTTCGTAATTCTATGTTAGCCATGGCTAATTTGGCTCTGCCCTCGCCTAATTTGTCAACTGACTGTAATCGAATGATGCACTGTATGCGCCGAGCTGTAGGTTAACTTCTAAGCTCTATTCGACAACTTCATTATTTAGAAAAGTAGTACTTTCTGACAGCTTTGCATATGCAGTGTTAGCTGGCTCTGTAGCTTACTCGCAAGTTGATGTAGTGTAGTCACAGCATGGATTAGCTCTTGCTTAAACTAGCTAGGTGTCTAACAATAATAGTCTGGGATAATGTTAGTAAAACGTGAATTAATCTCAGTTTTAAAAACATTCTAACTATGCTTTAGTTACATTTGTTGAAGACGTAATGTATTCCACAGGTGTGAACGCAATGGAGAAGAAGTTGGCGGAGTACAAGTGTGATACCAACGAAGCCATAAGTTTAAAATTAGGTAAGCAGTTATGAATGTAGTTCATTCAACTTGTTGGTCGTCATCAGTCTGCACTTGCTGAAATTATCAGGCTGCACTTGCTGAAATTATTACCCTCTTCTGTAGATTCAGCTCTGTTAAGTGTTCAATGTTCTGTCATAGTTCGGTTTCCAGAGGAGGTAGAGGACGAAAGCACAACATTCCACCCCGAATTCACCCACCAACTCTATGGAGACGAGTGAGTTCTTTCTTATACTGTTCAACTATTCACTGTGCAACAAAAAGATAAAGTAGCTTGCCTATTTAAATGTCAGACTTTTCTCTATATGGTTTAGAGTCTATTAGCCCTCAAGTCATAGTCTTAAGTTTATCAGTTAACATATCATAATCTGATCTAGTTATGCGTAACATCGTGATTTCGGTAATGATTCTGGCAGACTCAAGACCTGTTTTCATTTTGTGAAGATTACATGATCCATAAGTCTTAATCTGTACTAATTGTCAGATGCTGCACTTGTCTTTTCACAGTGAAGTGGCTTTTGGGTACAAGGGACTTCAGATTCAACTGTACTACAGTGCCGGCAACTTGACCACACTCTTCAAAGTGAAATACTCCTCAAAGGTTACAGAGAAGTTTGAGTGTGTCGAGGTAATACATTTATTCAAATTGTTTTGATATGGTTGTCTTATTCTCGACATCACGGCCACAGTGGGCTTGGGTTATGGGCTGTACTCAGTCAAAACAAAACATTATGGACAATATCATAGAACTACTCTGAGCTAGATAGCCCGGCAAAAGCGTCTGAAGTTGACTACAGCTGGATTGAGTGCCCCTACAAACTACCAGCTGGCTCATATAGACACATTGCCCAACTAAATGGCTGTCTCTTCAGTGCAATTTTTTTTAATTGATTTCAGTTTCAGTTGTCCATGCTTTTTTTTTTTTTATCATCCCAAGCCAAAAGTGGCCGCTATGTCTAGAATAAAATAGCAATGGGGGAATGAGCTGCGTCTCTGAACGGAGTTGGTTGCTGTGCTTCACCCAGGTTGAACGGAGTTGGTTGCTGTGCTTCACCTGAACTGAGTTGGTTGCTGTGCTTCACCTATATTGGCGGTAGTTCAGATGATTGATTGGGCAGCCGTGGCCTACTGGTTAGCGCTTCGGACTTGTAACTGGAGGGTTCACTGTGTGTTCATTGTGTGCTGAGTGTGTTTCACTAATTCATGGATTGGGGTAAATGCAGAGACCAAATTTCCCTCACTAGATCAAAGGAGTTTATATACTTATTAGTGCTGTCAGTTAAACGCGTTATTAACGGCTTTAACGTAAACCTATTTTAACGGCGTCAATTTTTTAAACGCGAGATTAACGTTCTTTTTGGTTAAACAAACTTTGTAGTTTTTTTTACATGCTGTTGCAACAACTAGTAACATTAGAACAACTACAACACCACACTGGATTTAGCTAGACCGGAAACTAAACAATACGCACTGACGAATGGAATGGAACGTTGTATGTGCTGCACGTACACGCCCCCTTTTAGGGAAAAGATGACTGATCTAATGGAAACCTATGCTGCATCAAAGTGGGGAGCGAAAAGGGCTTATACTTACTAAATCTTGAAACAAACGTGAGTAAAAGGCACAAAATAAGGTTGGTGTAAGAGTTATCTGTGTGTTTATGGGATTAATGTGACCATGTTCCTATGGTTTGCTCTTTCTAGTTTACAGGAGTGTCACGAATGTATCGATAGGCATAGTCAAACTGCCCGTGGCTGACTATAACTAAGTTCAGCAAGCTTAACTTTACATGTCATAACATCAACTGAACATAAGTCACACATTCATTCTATCACTTGTAATATGACCATAGCCCATTTCCTACAACTACAGTAGGTGAGATAATTGGCTATGTTATACTGAAGTTCCACAGTTAGCTAGCTAGCAAGCTAACCGTTTTGCATGGGATATTATGGTAAGTGTACATGCTAAATTTGTTCTCAACATGGGGTATTGCAAACGAATTAGGTTGGTAATGTACATAGTTTCGACATGAGTAAGTTACATTAACATAATTCTTAATAACTGCCTTGTTAGTAAAATGATTGAATGTCCTGTGAATTAAAAATAGATGTAACGTCATGTGATTACTAGCTGTCTATCAATGATATAATGTTAACTTGTTTTCCTCTAAAATGGGGCGTGATGCAGATTAAATGTATCGTTATGATGATGCGCCGTTAGTAGGCTACGTAAAGGCATGCTGCACACACTTGTTTGGGCTTACGAGCCGGCTAAAGAGTTGTAGCCTAGGCCGACGCATTAAATGTGTGCCGCCAAAGATTTTCACCGTCACTTGTTCTGTTATCAACATTCCTCTTTGGCTGCTACTATTTGCGATGCACTCTGCTTTCGACATTCATTTACATTAGATTCCATTCTTTTCAATTCAACTCCGCACACCAGCATCGCACTTTGGCGCCGTGTAAATCACGATTCAGTTATATTTGGTTGACGCTGCTCCATAAAATCCATTGTTCATCCAGTGTTTGCCTGTTAAAAACTTTGGCGCTGATGTGTGTGGCAAGTGACAGTGCACCATAGACTGTAGGCCTATAAAATGGCAATGCACTCATGTTGAAAACTTCCTTATTTTCAACTGAACTCAAAGATAATGAATATAATATTTTCTGTTTGTTATGCCCTTTATAATGTGTGTAGGCCTACATTTTGTGCACGCACTTCAGCGGTAGCATTTATTTTAGTTTATATGAGCTAAATTTCTGAAGAATATTGTGTTGCCTCAGGTCTGCTGCACATCTTTTGAAATTTGATTTGAAATAATCAAATAGACCTACGTCTTAAAGTTCAGTTAATAAAGTAACTTGCTTTGCTTTCATTTGAATCCCAATCAAGATGCACAATAATTGCTTTATTGTTAATATAGACTCCTGGAAAGTTCAGAAATGCAAAATAATAGTGTATTGATTGAAAATATGTGATTAATCGTGATTACCTATAGGAATTCAGGTAAAATTTTTAATTGTTTGACAGCGCTAATACTTATACTCTACCTTTGGTTCAATAACAGACACATTTTTGGCCAATATCGTGGTTTAAACAAATCAGATAGTGAAGGGCGGGACCTCCCCTCTGAGAGAGAGAGAGAGAGAGAGAGAGAGAGAGAGAGAAAAAAAAAAAAATGTAGTTGCATTACAGTGTGGTCACATAGGCCGAAATAAATGTCCCCACTGCCTTTCGGCGGCTGTCAGCAGCAAACCGATCAGACGAGCCCGAGATGATGGATCAAGTTTATCGTTGCCTAAGATAGGCCTAGTGAAACTTCCCTTCACAAAGTTCAGTCCGAAATAATTATTCACCCAAAACATTGTTTGAGCAATAGGTAGAGTAGAAGGTAGAAATACTATAATGTAGTGAGATAGGTAGGTTAGAAGGTAGAAATACTATAATGTAGTGTTCTGCTGACTGTTTGCCTAGATGTAATCATCCTTAAATATGCAAAGGCAATGTACAGACTAATTGTATGTTTTGTGCTCACTGAAGCCTTTGTCTCTAGAGTCCGGACTACAAACGTGATTGTGTGTGTGTGCGCGTGCACACACTGTGTTCATGTTTCCTGGCTGTGGTGCAGCTGGAGAAGGCTATTTGCTGAAGGGCTGGGCATAGTTCAATCTGCAGCTGCCTGTCTGTGAGGGGAGGCCCCAGTCAGAGATCAGCACCACTCAGAGAGCAGAGCAGAGGAGGGTAAACAGCAGACCGGGCCTGGGCCTGGTGGCTATGGCAGGGGGGAGCACAGGAGGGTTTGCACTCGTCTCCCCTTGTCTCCCCTCCTCTCCTCTCCTCTCCTCTCCTCTCTGCTCCCCTCCTCTCCTCCCTGCTTGGCTGCCTTCCCCCTCTATATGCACTAGTTCAAATACTCCCATGGAACAGAAGAGGGCATCAGACAGGTGGAGAGAGAGAGAGCCATCACACTAACGCTGGGCTTTGTCATCTATCGATTTATTGTGTTACTTGTTTATACAGTAGTTCCCCTGAGTCTTTAAGTTAGAATGGTGTATATTAGTCATTATCACTGATAATTGGAAATGGGGGGGGGGGGAATGAACTGTTGTGTCCATAATATCACAAAGTGGCCAAAAGAAAAAATCTACAATTGGCGATGGCATGGAGAATGCCAGTCAAAATGGCATAATGGTCCAAAACAACAAAACTTGTTAAGACAAAAACAAAATCAAAGCGGTGAATTAGGAGTGTTCTGGCTTTTTTCATGAATTTTAAAACAGATCTTTGTTTAAATCAAACAAGCTTTGTGTTTAGCATTAAAACTGCCATTGTCAACTCCCATACTACAGATAATATCCCATTCCAAAATGGACAAAAAACTTCTGAAGGTGCATTGTGAGCTAATATCATCTTGGAATAATGGCCCCCTTTGTGGGAAGATTGTGCAATTTGTACGTGGCATGTAGGAAAGATCTCGGGCAATATGACTTGTTTGTCCTTGGCCTTTTATGTACGTCCCTTATCCCTCTGCAATGCAGTTGAACGATTACAATGGTGAAGTGGCATTCAGCTGCAGGTGCATTACTTCCAGTTGGATATTAGCTGATGTCTGAAAGGAGGGGAATTAGCAGCGTGTTGCACTAGCCCTTTTGTAGGGCATTTTGTTCGGGCCTTCTTCATTTCCCTGTTTTGAATGGCAAGCAGCAAGGGTCTCTGCACAAAACTAATGCCTATCACACATGTAAATGGTGTGAAAGGGCTGCTTAGCAAGTTAATACAAAGTGTTCTCATGTCAATCCCGCTGGAAATGGATACAATGCAAACATTACAGCTGAACTCACTGCACATTCTGCTGGGTAAAAAAATTCAAAGGGGGTGGTGGGGGCCGAGGCTTGGACGGGGGCAGGGTGTCCATTGTCCATACGTCTCTTTGAATCGCCAGGGCAGATTCGTTTGATTGAGTTCACTCGCCAGGATTAGTGGAGAGGAGGCTATTATTGATGCCCGGGTTTTGTTAAGTTGAGATCAATTCATTAAATTTTATTGCCCAGTGAGAAGAAGAGATGCATTATTGTGGGGGACTTCATCAAATATTCATGGTTTAAGATAAGTAGTAAATGTATTGAATTAAGTGGTCTTTCACCGCGGGTGGAGGGGGGAGGGAGACCTCCGCCTCTGCTCAGCTGACAGTCTTAATTGCCTAATGGCTTCCCTTTCTGCCCCAGAAAAATATGTATTCTTTCACTTCAATTCCATGTGCTCTGTGTCAGTCAGGCCCTGAAGTATACCCTAATGACCAAACAATGGTAACATATTCTGTTGCATGTCCTTTGTGATTGCATGTGTGGCCGTGGTTAGCAAGGGTACACAAGTTGTGTCCGCGTCGAGACCGCCTGATTGCTACATTGATTCTTTGCTCTTTATAAAGATGCCCATGGAACCTTGTGCAGCTTTGAATTTGCTGTGTCCTTTTCTTTTTTTCTTTCTTTCTTTCTTTCTTTCTTTCTTTCTTTCTTTCTTTCTTTCTTTTTTAACAAGTGCCTCTTCTCTTTTTAAATAAGTGGCCATGATTAGACCTATTGTGTTAATTATCTTTAAGGGTTGTTCTTTGCCTTGGCTTGCCATGGGATATTCAGCAGCAGTTCTTGGTCGAGTCTTAAAGGTTTGATCAGAATCTCTTATTGCCACCATTGGGCGTCCCCTGGCCATGGGTGCGGATCTACTAATGCTAAAATGCATTGCCACTGTCAGACATCTTCATCCAAATAATCACTCCAAATCAAGGGAGTTTTTATTTTTCTCTCTTTGGAACTGATTGTGATTTCAAGGGAAATAAAAATAACCTTTTGCTTGTGTGTGTCTGTCTGTCTGTCTGTCTGTCTGTCTGTCGTGTGTGTGTGTGTGTGTGTGTGTGTGCGCGCGCTTCTAGCCTGATGACGTGGAAGGAAAGATCCGTGAGATCATCCCACAGGGTTTCTGTGGCAATACGGACGACTTCATCTCGCTGCTGGAGAAAGAGGCCAACTTTACGCCCTTCGGCACTCTGATCCACACATACAGCGTTCACAACGAGGAGGCCGGGGAGGACCTCACCTATCAGATCCACAAAGTAGGTCCCCAATGTGCCGTTTGAATGCACTCCGTGTCCCTCAGACACGGTACTAATGTGGTACTAAATGCCTTTAGCTGTCGCTCTCAACCTTTTCATCTGCTAGGCTGCACACGGTCAGTAACTAAATCAGTCTGGCCAGACCACGTGTTAATCATGCTGTAATGGTACAGTAAACTTTTACAGTCATTTACATGTTCTCATTCTTCCATTCCCCATAATGCTGGGAAGCCCAGCCACTGATGCCCCATCCCTCACTTCCCTTCTGTCCATAGAAAGGGAGCACATGTAGACATGTTCTAGACATATTCTCAGCAGTATGGATGTAGGAGGCAGTGGTACAGGAGTCTTAAGAATATCAACAAAAGAACTTCCCTCATGAACAGTTGGCTTCAGTTTGGTGTGGTTGTAGCCACAAAATCCGGTACAGAATTGGAATTGTGTGAATTTTACACAGTGGAATTTTGGTTGCTTATAAAAGCCTATAAAAGCCTAGTATTGCCTAGTACAGCAACTCCCTGTTACTTTCAGGCAGTTTTACATACCTCGCATTATACCGAGACTATTATTAAAAACATGCGGTGAAGTTTGCAGTGCCATAATGCTGATTGTGGAGTCATTTTCCAGGGCCTCTGCCCTCATGTGTACTGGTGATGGTAATGGATACAATACAATGCACAATGGGCTGTGTGTGGTTTCTTCCCGCAGGTGGAACTGTCCAGCCCTGGCTTCCGCGAGTATCACGAGCGGCTGCAGACCTTTCTCATGTGGTTCATCGAGACTGCCAGCTTCATCGACGTGGACGATGACCGCTGGGACTTCTTCCTGGTGTGGGTATCTCCTCCAGGCCACAGACAAACAGCCTCCCCTCAGCCCACCCCATGCCACCCCCCACATTCCCTGGACAGGCCCAGTGGCCCTCTTTGTGGCGCTGCTGCCCAATTACCAGGCCGCTTTAATTACCCCTCCCCCCCCCCTGCTTAGAGGTGAATTGTTGATCTGCTGAGAGCACCCCCTTTTGTGCCCGAGCCACTTTTCATTTTTTGCCCCATTTTTGTCTCGGCCGCGAGCTGAATTGAATACTGTTGTCTTTTGAAACACTGAATGGAATCTCAAACAGTAAAAAGAGCCTCTGCTAGTGTTTTCTTTTGCTTGGCACCTATTAATCTGGACAATGGACAAATGGACTGAAGTGATTTGGAGAGGCTAGAAACCCCCACCTCCTTCTTCCCCCTCCACCACCCACCCACCCCATCCTATCCTAAGTTGCAGTGCTCCAATTAAGTACATAATGCATTCAGCCCATAGCAGGTGTACCAATTGGGTCTGCTAGCTTGCAGCATGCTGACACTGAAAACCGGGGCAGTAGAATGGGGGTGGGAGGGCTGGGGGGGGGGGGGGGTAAAATGGACTCCACATGGGCAGTGTGCCTGTAATTGACCTGTTTTGCCTGTGTGTTTCATCTGCAGATTTGAGAAGTACAATAAGGACGGGGAGACTCTCTTTGCGACTGTTGGCTACATGACAGTTTATAATTACTATGTGTACCCAGACAAAACCCGACCACGTGTAAGGTAATTGCCCGGGAAGCACGTGCCTTCTTCTTCTTTTGTGCTGTAAAAGGGAGAAAGGGAAGAGAAAATTATACATTTCTGTCTTCCTTGTCCTGAAATGTCCCAAATTACTGGCTTATGTATCTAATAAACCAGCCTGGTTTTGTTACGGCAAGGGTGATCAACATCGTTATTTAAAAAATAATAAAACAAGTAGCGTTGTTTTTTTCCTGCACTGGCTATGATCCATTGATAGGCATGCAATTGTAACTTTTCATTAAGTCTACTACAGTTGATTGAATGAATGAATTGAGTGATGATGATTGAATAGTTTTGCCCCACAGCGTGTTTTCTGTTTAAGCCCACAGCCACACACACACACTTGATATGGGTAAAAAGCAAACTGGTCATTTGCGCTGTTAAAAATATGTTCCTGTCTTTAATGGAGATGTGTATGACCAAGCAGGCACTGGGCACTGTGATCTAATGTGCCTCACCTCTTTCTGTTCTTTTACGCCCCGATGTTGGCTACCGTGAGGCCGTTAGAGTACCCAGACAAACACAAGTGTGTCCCATCAGTGGCTAAGTGTAGTGGGCCGGTGCTCTGGAGCAGAGGTCAGAAAGGCTGCGCTTTCATGTCTTTGTGTGTGTGTGTGTGTGTGTGTGTGTCCTCTGTGAACAGCCAAATGCTGATCCTGCCCCCGTTCCAAGGCGAGGGCCACGGAGCCCAGCTGCTGGAGACTGTGCACAGGTTCTACTGCACCTCCTCTAAAGTACAGGACATTACAGGCAAGTGGACTGTGCGTGTGGGAGACAGCGGGACTAAGAAGTAGTAATCCTATTGTGGTCGACCTATTCATGGTTTGGCATGATCTTTTTTTGTGAGTTGTGAGACATATATAACTATATATACTCTTTTGATCCCGTGAGGGGAAATTTGGTCTGCATTTATCCCAATTAGTGAAATACACTTAGCATGAACGCACAGTGAGGTGAAGCACACACGGTTGTGAACCAGTTTTCTCCTTCACCTTTCTCGCCCAGTGAGATCCAAGCAGCAGCACTGAGATGTGAAGACAGCGGTGTTCATGTATATATATGTGTGTATATATATGCGCCCGCCCCCCATCTGGCTGAAAGAGGGTACGGGGTTGTGCTGGAGGTTTCCTGTTGCGGGGCAGTTGTTGACCGTAGAATTAGGCCCGCTCACCACAGCGCTCTCAGGCGAGAGCCGGAGTGGGGGTTGGAGCGGAGGGATGTAAATTGCAAGCTCGTTTCCAGCAGAAATGTGCTTGCCACATGCTGACACAATCAAACTCTCAACAATGGCGCAATTATTAAAAAAAAATTCTCCCTTCTTGCGTCAGGAGCCAGTGCGGCCGAATTAGCCTTCAGCAAGACTAAAGCACAGAGTGGCTGTGCCCCTTGTCCACTCGTGTCAAAAGGAAGCGTTTCAAAGAACAAGCCTTACCTAGTCTTCCCCCTTTTCTAACTGTCTCTATTAAAGACGTGGATGTTTTGCATGATACAGAAAGCTCAGCTGTGCCAATTGGGCAGAGTACAGTGTTTCTCTTGTCCCCTTTGCAGCGGAGGACCCGTCAGACAGCTACGTGAAGCTGCGCGACTTTGTCCTGGTCAAGCTGTGCCAGACGCTGGCGTCCTTCTCCACCGACAAACTCTCCCTGGGCTTCAGTGAGGACATGGCCACCGAGGCTCAGGAGAAGTTAAAGATAAACAAGGTAGTTTACCGCAGGGAACATAAACACACACACACACACACACACACGACACACAAACAACACAAACAACACAACAAAGCAGACAAAGCCCAAAAGTTGTTAGGTCTGTAAAAAAAAAAGTAGTTTTTTAGTTCTTTATTTTATTGTATTCTTTTCCTTGTCTGTTCTGCCTCCATGTCTCCATTCTCTGCTGGACCTGCATAATCCCATGGCCATTAGAACAGGAAGCCCACCCCGTGCAGTCACCTTAAAGTGGCCTCCGTACGCGTGCTTTTTCTCTCCCTTCTCAGGGCACTATTTAGCAGGCCCAATTATATCACAGGTTTCTCAGCTCCCTCTTGCTTGTTGGTGATTATCACAGCCTGATGTCCGTAACATGGCAGGATAAAGTGTGTGTGTGTGTGTGTGTGTGGAGCTGTAGGTCCATACTGCTGCTGCCCACACACCTTTTGCATTTTATGCTCATGAACATTTATGAGACTGTTTGCCAAAGTCTTTCTGTGGCCGTATTTTCTTTTCTCGTTTAGAAACATGCCAGACGGGTGTATGAAATCTTACGTTTGCGAGCAACAGACATGAGCAACGAGGAGAAGGCCAGAGCATTCCGACTGGAGGTCAAAAAACGATTATTTGGGCCCTACAAGGTATGTGCTGATCAGGTATTCGCTCCGTTTCTCTGTTGGTTCTCCTATGGTTCTCCTATGGTTTGGCCTTCTGATCCAGTGTTGTCGGAGAAACAGAAGTAGCTGAATGTACACAACCTGAATTAGATTAGATTAGATTCAAAATTGCAGAGTACAAGTACAAAGACAACGAAATGCAGTCGTCATGTTATGGTCGTCATGTCTGTAAAAGCCTTGGTGCAGAAACATAAGCTACTGTGAACTGACTCGAGAATGTTCTCATGGTTTTTAGACTGCTATTGTGGAACGTTTCTGAGAGAAAAGTAACTTTTGAATACACAAATTACTCATTTACTTATATACCCTATAAGGTAAAGCGTTGTCCTGCTATACAGATGCCAATTTCCATTGTTCCGTTGTGTCAAGGTCCCTGTGTTTGGCACCAGATCCTGCTCTAAGCTGGGCCTCTGCTTCATCCTAGCAGCTTCCAAGCGTGTGCAGACACTAATTGCTCTGTGTGGATTTATCTCATTTAAAGAACTAAATTATTCATCCTTCCCCTCCAAAGGGAAAAACCTGGTGGAAGGCTGAGGCTCTAGTCTTGGCTGCACAATGGGTCACACCAGGAGGCTGTTGATGCTCCCAAGAGACTTGTTTCCATTCAGGCCAGGGCCATTATTTAGGATTTGCATCTCATTGCACTAAGTAATTTACAGGGAGGAATGTGTCTGCCTGTCCAGTCCAGTCCAGCGCAGCGCAGGCCACTCTCCTCATGCTGCCAGTGGGGAGAACCTGAGCGACAAGTCCCACGACAATCACCGCACCACAGCGGTCTGCTGCCAGGCCAGCACACCTCTCAGCCCGGCGCTTCACTTCAGTTAACACTAGAGCTTTTATCTTCGCTTATTGTTTGGATATTTTTTGTGTGCTCTCATAGTTTTGTTTTGTTATTATTATTTTATTATGTTCTTTAATGTCTTATTTAAAGGGCCTTTATTATGGCTCAGGCTAATGCTGTGTCTATTTACACAACATAGGGTTTTTTTTCCCCCCATGATGATGATGATTTTTGTAACTTTGATGAGCTCAACCAGATTTCCACAGCCTCTGAATTCTTTCCCATCTCTGCATTGTCTGCCGTGTAGCCACTGACCGTATTTTAAAGTCTCCAGTGTAAACTGTGCAATCTGCAACATAGTTGTGCTCTTTGAGAAACTTAAACATTTAGTCTCAAAAATTCAACATGTGGTCCTTCTCTGACGACTCTCTCCGAGCAACATATCAGGTCGACACTAACCAGTGGAGAATTGTTGACAGCAGCCTAACCACATTTTGAAAAGCAAGGGGGAAAAAAGTGGGGTTTCGGGATGTGGGGGGTGGGATGGAGGAGGAAGTTGGAATTGCCTGGGAGAGCAGAGCGGAGGATCTGGTGGCCAGATGCAGCTTTTTCTCTGAGGGAGGTTTGGCCAGTAGTTGGATGCTAGAGCTCCCCTTTCTTTGTGAATGTGTTGGCGATTACATGTTTTCCACCCAGCTCTGGGTTTTCTCCCTTTGTGTGTGTGTGTGTGTGTGTGTGTGTGTGTGTGCGGCTCTTTTGCATGTACTGCTGTGGGACGTATGAGTGAGGAATCTTGGTCCATAGCCAAAGCCTTTCAGCACTCTTGCCGACTCAATTACAGTGTTCCCCACGTCACCTTTCTCTCTCTCTCTCTCTCACTCATATCTCTCTCTCTTTCTCACATCTCTCTCTTTCTCTCTCTCTCACATCTCTCTCTCTCTCTCTCTCTCTCTCTCACATCTCTCTCTCTCTCACATCTCTCTCTCTCTCACATCTCTCTCTCTCTCTCACTCACACTCTCTCTCTCTCTCTCTCTCACTCACACTCTCTCTCTCTCTCTCTCTCTCTCTCTCTCTCTCTCTCTCTCTCTCTCTCTCTCTCTCTCCTCTCTCTCTCACTCACACTCTCTTTCTCTCTTCTCTTTTTCTCTCTCTTTCTCTGTCTTCTCTTTTTCTCTCTCTCTGGGGCTGCCTAAAGCTCTAATAAATGAAATCCAGTGAAGTCTGGCTGCTGCTGCTGCTGGAGGAAGGCTTCCATTTGTTTTTTCCCAATGTTAGTAGCAATATGGGTGAATTTATAGTAAACATTTTTTGTGTTTCTCCTCTGTGGCCTTTGAGGTTTTCGATTTATACCACTGCAGTCTAACGTGTGTGTGTGTGTGTGTGTGTGTGTGTGTGTGTGTGTGTGTGTGTGTGTGTGTGTGTGTGTGTCTGTGTGTGTGCAGAAAAACCAGAGAGAGCTGACCAAAATGAGGAAGTGTCTGCGGCCAGAAGAGCTGGCGTCCCAGGTGAACCAGATGGACACCCAGCTGCAGCATGAGGAGCTCGAGCGCAGCTATCAGGAAGTGCTGGGGGATTACCGCAGGATCATCGAACGGCTAGCACGGGCCTAATACACACCTACACCTACACACACACACACACACACACACTCACACACACTCTCACACCTTTATGTTCTCTACTCAATGATTATGACGAGAGTGTGTAAGTGTGCGTGTGTATCAGTGGACTCGCTCCCTGCATTGGGAGAGGACTTTCCCCATGTCCCACATGTCATCACTCGCTGCGTGACATTTTTGTGATTGGTACATCATCTACAGGCCATAGTCACACATCATAGACATCTCAGCCCTCTCAGGATTTAAAAAAAGAGACAAAAAAAATTTACTTTTTGTATGTAAGAACCAGTATTTCTTTTTCAGAATATATGTGGTGAAGGTCTTTTCCTCTTGTGAAGACGAGTAGATTTTGAAGCACTTCATATTGAAAATAAAATGTTTTGTACATTCCTCTGTGATTGTGTGTTTTTCAGTCATTTTCAAGACTATTGGGAAAAACTTGTGTATCGCAGCCAGCGTCCAAGACAGCGCGAGACTCTCTGGTCCTACATAGAACTGCATTAAGGCTTTACAACCCCTCCACAATTCCATTCATCCCCAGCACCGTGTGACATTGATGTTTGGTCAGGAGATGCTGGGCTAAGGGTCAGTGCGCTGGTGTCTGCCAAAAAAGTTTTCCTTACTGTATTGGTCGGCACGGGTTAAAAAACAAGCATATCCCAATGCCAAGAAAATGTATTAGGCCTGATTGATCATTTATTTTGGTAAGCCATAGTTAACCAAATCAATTTACATTACAATTTCTTTTTGCGCACCCTCTTGTGGCTAATGTAACTTCTGATTGCACAGTGTTGAGTGTTTCAATAATGACCATTATGCCTATCAATTTAAAACCTCTTTGCCATTGCACAGTCCACTTACACGGATCATTGTGATGAATAACCATCTCTGCTGGTACTTTTACACATTGCAGTTAAAAAATTAAGGTCTCTGGGTTAATTTTCATTTTTCCTCCTCTTCAGATGTAACACAGAGAACCCAGAATACTTGACCATGTCTGATATTAATTGAATCCACTTATGTCCCGCTGGCCTCTCCTGCCTCCATGCCTTTGTTATGGAGCAGCTCTTTAAATTGAGCAACTGTTACATGAACAGACCATTGAATGAGCTATTTTTATTTATTTAAAAAAAAAAAAGTTGGATTTTGTAAATCAGAAGATTTGCAAACTGTTGCTGTCCTTCGCTTTTACCCATGTAACTTTTGTGTTAAAACACAAGTAATGTGACTATAAGTTCTACGGAAAATAATATCAGAAGAAAGATTGTAGGCTTGTGTTTTGGAGCCAGCCCAATAACAAGTCCAGACCAATGTCCCATAAATCTCTGCCAGCTCTAGCCTTGTTGCAGCACATGTATGATCAGCGTGCTCCATCATAGTAGCAGGGATGTGATTCTTCCAGGTGTTCCGACCTGATGATGAAACCCGTGCAATTTTTACAGATCCGCAGTTTTTGTGAGGGGACGGAGTTATACGAATGTATTTCTGTATAGAGATATGCATAACAGGACGCTGACAATGACAAACAGACGGTATTGCGGGATGGCCTGCCCTGACGATCAGAAACGTGGCGCAAAGCTTATTCTTATCTTACCCAGTCAGTGGTGGATTTTCGAGCCATGTGCTTCACTTTTACCTTTCACTTTTATTCAGCCTTGCGCCCAGCTTAAGGTGTGGTCTGGCGCATGATCCAAAAATCTCTATCTTACACCCTCTAAAAATCATTATGCCACTGACCAGGAAAAACCTGGTCTATAGAGAATGGCGCATAAAGCACAGCTGAAGATGCACTGTCACGAGATGTAAGCAGCAACTCCTCTGCCGGATGAATATCCTTTCGAACATTATTGGGGTAGCCTAAGTGTTGTTTTTTTCACGATATGTTTTCAAACCCCTTTTGTCAATAGTGAAAGTAGGCTAACTAACTGTAGAATTGTTTTGTCGTTGACTATGAGACCACGGTGAAGTTAGTTTCACTTTGCCTGAGTTCAAATAAACAGATTGCAGATGTGTGTAGGCTATACTCTGCTAGTCTCAAACAGGTTTTAGTAAAGAATGGTTTAGTGGAATACCTGTTCCATATGGTCTCGCGTGCAGATTCCTTTAAATGCTATCAAAATACCGATGCAGTGATGCTAGCCAAGCTGTTAAAGGGAATAACATGTCTTTGTCACCGAGGTGAAGTTAGTTTGATATTTGATATTCGACAGATATTCAATTTTTTTTAATACAGCCGGTTTCACCCCGTGTTTGCAGACAATGTACAAACAGATGACCTGTCTACTTGCTCCCAGCCGACCTTAGGGACCGTCTATAAAGTACCTTCTGAATTACCTTCATAGTCTTTTTTGTCAATAGCTTTGACATCATGTGACCTAGTGACTCCAAACCAATGCAGAATAGTTATCCTATATGGGACTCATCAGACACACCTCTTTTCATGGTCACTGTATGCACACTGTATTTTATATGAATATTTTAAAGAAAATACATTATTTCCCATAAGGAATGGTCTCCTTTTTTTCAATACCTCCCAAGTCATGTGACCTAGTGACTTCAAACCAATGCAGAATAGTTATCCTATATGGGACTCATCAGACACACCTCTTCTTATTGCCACTGTATGCTCACTATATTTTATCTGAATATTTTAAAGAAAATACATTATTTCATATAAGAAACAGACTCCTTTTTTTCAATACATCCCAAGCCATGTGACCTAGTGATTCCAAACCAATGCAGAATAGTTATCCTATGTGGGACTAATAAGACATACCTCTTCTTATAGTCACTGTATGCACACTGTATTTTATATGAATATTTTAAAGAAAATACATTATTTGCCATCATGAATGGTCTCCTTTTTTCAATACCTCGCAAGCTTTTTTCTCGCTAGACATCACAGATCAACATAGAACTGTTCTGCTATGTGATACTAATCAGACACATGTCAATGTGAAATAATATTTTGCATGAACTATTATATATATATATATTTTTTAAAGAATCATATTTATTTCCTATGGAAAACAGCTTTTTGCTCAATAGCTGCCATATCAGGGGTCCTAGACAACACAGATCAATACAGAACTGTTCTGCTATGGGGTACTTATCAGACACACCTCAATATGAAAAATGATTTGGCATCTACTATTATATGGAAGGTATTGGGAAAAAAACAGTTTTCATAGGAAACAAATGGGTACTATAAAATAATATGCAAAAATTATATTAATTTGAGGTGTGTCTGATTAGTCCCATAAAGGATATTCTGCATTGGTTTGGTGTCCCTACGTCCCTTCCCTTGGGGGGGGGGGGGGGGGGGTATTGAAAAAGGAGACCATTCCTTATAGGAAACAATGTATTTTCTTTAAAATATTAATATAAAATAGAGTGTGCATTCAATGGTTATAGGAAGAGGTGTGTCTGATGAGTCCCATATAGGATAACTATTCTGCATTTGTTTGGAGTCACTAGGTCACATGGCTTGGGAGGTATTGAAAAAAAAGAGTCTGTTTCTAATAGGAAATAATGTATTTTCTTTAAAAATATTAGTATAAAATACAGTGTGCATACAGTGACTATAAGAAGAGGTGTGTCTTATTAGTCTCATATAGGATAACTATTCTGCATTGGTTTGGAGTCACTAGGTCACATGGCTTGCGAGGTATTGAAAAAAGGAGACCGTTCTTTATGGGAAATAATGTATTTCCTTTAAAATATTCATATAAAATACAGTGTGCATACAATGATCATGAAAAGAGGTGTGTCTGATGAGTCCCATATAGGATAACTATTCTGCATTGGTTTGGAGTCACTAGGTCATATGGCTTGGGAGGTATTGAAAAAATGAGTCTGTTTCTTTCTATGAAATAATGTATTTTCTTTTAAAAAAATCATATAAAATACAGCGTGCATACAGTCACTATAAAAACAGGTGTGTCTGATGAGTCCCATATAGGATAACTATTCTGCATTGGTTTGGAATCACTAGGTCACATGATGTCAAAGCAATTGACAAAAAAGACTATGAAGGTAATTCAGAAGGTACTTTATAGATGGTCCCTAAGTAGGTCGGCTGGGAGCAAGTAGACAGGTCATCTGTTTGTACATTGTCTGCAAACACGGGGTGAAACCGGCTGCATTAAAAAAAATTGAATATCTGTCGAATATCCGAATATCAAATATCAAACTAACTTCACCTCAATGTCATTGTCATTGGCTTAAAGGATGTTATGCCCAAAACACACTTCACTGAATCATGACTGATTAAGAAACATAAGAACAGCCTTCTTAAAACCCCTAAAAAGTCAGCTATTTAAAGATGCAGTCTGCATTTTAATACTAGCTCTCCATTTAGTGTGTGCGTAAAACTTGTGATGTTATCGGGCATTTATTGGGCAACCTTGCTCCAGCGACGAGATCACAACACATGATTGGCACAATGTATTCACAACACACCACATGATTGGCATAATCTATTCACATGTCTTCAAGGTGTAATTTGATTCCATTTTGAACTGAAAAATCAACATCCTTCAAGCAGCATCCTCTTCAGTCAGCATCAATATCAGTAGGCCTATCACATGGTTCACGATTTTGTAGGCCCAGGGGACTTTTAGAGGACAGGCTATATCAAGTAGACCTATACTAAGTAATGTAGGTTTAAATTATGTAGGGGGTCATCACTCCGTGCGATGTGCTCCGTGTATTTTCCTGCTTTTATTTTTACCTTTGTCAATCATGTCCCTGTAGTGGGAATAAAATAAAATACAATTCATGAACCAAATCAAATTAGCAGGATTGATTTAAACAGCGTGTGAATGATTCCCAACAAGGTGTGAGTGGGACATTGCCACATAATGACAGAACTCGCGGATAAGTGATTTTGTGCTTAAATTGTCCTGACTAAAATGTACCATTGTTGAGTACTCTGGGGGTTAAAAGCACAATCTGTGATTCAAATTCAGTTCATTTTTTGCTAACTTCAGTTAGTGTGCTCCTTCTGGACTTCTAACTCAAACAAACATTGTGGCTCAGACCGGACTGTAAACGATTCTAGCCACATCATCAAGGGCACTGGATGTTTAACCTACTGCAGATATCAATAACTACTCTGAAGACCTCGGAGTCATTTTCATTTGCTGCCTTTTCTTTTTTGTGAATTTCTTAATTTGTTACTTTGTTAAACCATTGCCTAAAAAAGTAATTTTTTATGGGTTAAAGGAGGTTATATTGTAGGAAAATGGAGTGCTGTGGATATGCTGATTGCTCTACTCTTTGTCATGCAGTAATGAGGAACATGCTCTGTAATTTCACAATTTGCACACATTTGTGTCATCAGCCAAAGAGTGGCGTGGTCCTGGTGATAACCTGTTGTTAGTGATGAGTGAAGTCCTCCCATGGCCTGCGTGTGTATGCTGCGTGAGGCAAAGGTCTGTGTATTACACACCGATGGGTTCGGATTTGATCCCCAGTCATGAAGTGTGTTAAAACAGTCTTCAGAGAGCTTCTCAGATGGAAAATAACCGTGTTTAGAGAAGAATCACTCAGACTCTTCAGCAAACTATAATATTGCCATCGTCTATTGTGGGGTACTCTCTCACTACAGTCACTGAACCATTCAGACCTGCAGAGAATTGAAATCATGAGGGGAGCATACCTGTCCTGTTTTCTGCTCATCCTTAGCCATTTAGTGGAGACTCACCAGTAGCGCTTTGTGTGTGCGTGTGTGTGTGTGTGTGTGTTTTTCCTTTGGCCATTCAAGGGACAAATGCCTGTCCATCACGTGTAGTCGGAGCCAACTGGAGAAAGAAGGAAGGTTAAATTACAGGGGTTTCAGCGCTTGGCCTTTCACGGCTTGCCTTCCAGGCTCCTGGCATATTTTTCATCTCTCCATCACGGCCACATCTTTTTATAGCTCTTCCAGCACTCCATTTGATTGTAAATAGCCGTCCTCTTTGCTTCTCCACGCTGGGCCAGGCCCTCCTGAAACGCCAAGGCAGATCAGGGAGAGATTAAAACCAAATTGGGTCTCATCACGGGTGTCCTGTGGCCACGGCCGGGTTTTGAAGCTGGGATCCCTGGCTGGATTCTCCTGTTTCACTCGCTGGCATGGGCGTCCTGCGCTACTGTTACCTGATGGCGCCTTTTCATCCCGCTGCTTAGACAGGCCGGGAGCCTGGACCCCGGCCCAGCCGCACGGGCAGAGTCCGCCCGTGTGATACCTGAGCCGAGGAATCCCAACGTCTTAGTCCATGGATTCCCAGGAGAGTTGAAAACGAAGCACACCGGAGACCCCCACCCCACTCCCATCTCCTCCCTGTCCATGCCCCCTCCTCTCGGCTCCTTATGTTCCAGGCCCCATTGTTGCCTCCCTGGTCCCTCACATACCTTGGGGACACTGGCCCCACTCACCCTCCTTGAAACGGAGCCCTTTTCCCTTTCTCCTCTGAATGAGGCCTCCTTTAGATAATATTTGACGTGCTGACAAGCTGAACCAAAACACTGTTCAAGAAACTAGGTTTGACATCTTTTAATTGCGCACGCCAGCAAAAGACTGATTGCTGTTGTTGAACTGGTGGAGATCCTTAAGCTGATATGGCAGTGCACTTAAGCAGAGACCTGGGGAGGCTGGCGCGGCAGATAGGCCGTCAGGAGACCTCTGGAGACGGAGTCCTGTGTGTAAACATCACACGGACTCTCACCCTTGAGTAAGTGTCAACACAGGTGGTTAAGTCCTCTAGTCAGCAAAGGGTTTGGCACCTGTCGGATTCCAAGTAGACTCGAGATAAATAGGATCAGTTTTCTGGAGTGTAGTAATAATGATTTAAAACAAGAATTCTTTTGAAATGTTCTTGAACCAAAATAACGCTAATTAAAAGTAATTGCACGTGATAATCATGTGAAAAAAATAAGAACATCTTTATTACTAGGTGCAAAAAGGTTTTTCATTTGTTGGTAGCACATGTTTTTGGAATACACTATTTTATATCAATAGAAAAATAACAATCCTGCCCAGTCCAAGCCCACTGTAATAACAGTTTAAACATGTTGTTTTGAAACGCAGAGTGACATTGCTTTCCAAAGCAGTGGTGTGTGCATTTGGTTTGGTTATAGTGATTGGCAGTGATTGAACGGTTCCACTGCAGGCTTTGTTATTCTTTGTCACAAGTGATGTATGTAGGTAGTGCTGAAAATGTAAACAAGCCTTTCCTGTATCACAGCTCGATAAAGATCCAGTTTCAGACTCCAAAGCCGACTTTTTCTCAACTCGGCAGCGCGGCCCCGGTGAAATATGTACGCTCTTTGTCATCCTCATCCGCTGTGTTCATTTGTAATGCCTTTCCACCTCGTTTTAATGCTCAGCTTTTTAAATCGACTTGAACAAATGCTAAAGGCCAGGCGCTATTAGATTGAGCATGTGTGGCCTTTAATGCCTTGAAACTGACTACATTTGGCTTTAATTTACCTTAGGAAGCGCACATCACCATGTGGCAGTATAAACAATCGCGGGAAGTGTGGGCTGAAAAATTAGACATGATATTCCGAGCCTAGGAAGACGAGCCTCTCTGACACAGAGCGATCCATCAAGACCGTGGTCCTGAGCACAGGCATCCATCTTTGAAATGAGCCATGTGGTGGAGGTAGAGGAGCATGGGGTAGCCCAATGTACTTTTCTAATTAAAACAGGAGCATTAGGTCATAATATGTGCTGGGGGAGGCGGGGGCTGGGGTGGGATGGCTGCTGGGCCTGTGGGAGGAGGAGGCTGCAGAGTCGGCTGCGGTGATAGCATCGGTCCAGCGAGACAGGAAGACGCTGGGTAATCTTGTCAGGTGGAAGATCTGTGCTGAGGCAGACTACCGTTAGGCCTCGCACCAAACAATGCCGTTAAAGGGAAGGTTACTGTGTCATAGTGCTTTGAATCATTTGAGCTTTTTCCCTTTGATTCCTTTTAGCGACTCGAGGCTTAAGGTTTTCATCACTGATTTGTTAATCTGATTAAGTGTCATATATAATAGGCAAGTTTTGCAGTATTACAGCTGAAACCATAATCTAGTAGCACTTAACAGGGAAATAAGTCTTGTTGTGACATGCCTCATGTTTTTCATCTGAAAGTTTTAACAAATTGCTTTTAAAATACGCTGGGAGAGCCTGATCTCCAGAGATTTGAGTAAATGTGCACTTCATCTGATTGAGTTTGTAAATACAGCCCACTTATAACACAAGATGGCAGTAATATGGCAGTTCTGTCTGTTGACTTCAGTTTCTGTTTTTCTCATGTCTTGAAGTGCTGATTTTGACTAGGAGCCCGAACCACAAGACGCCATTAAGATATTGGCTTTGGTTGGGCAGAGTGGGGGTTGTGGGGCAAACTGCAGGCTGAATGAATGTTTTCCATGAAGTGCTGAGTAATATCGAACGTTGGGGGGAGACCAGGGGTGCGGAGAACCATCGAAGGAGTCGTTTTACACAGGGACAGAGCCGCTCAGTGTAAACAGCGCGAAGGCATACACACACACTTCAGGGGAAAAAATCAGAAACACAAGTCCCCTCTCTAATCCGGAGGCTCTGGGATTCCATACGCCCTGACATGAAAAATATTGAAAGTGAGACGGCCAATTCCACGTGCCAATCATGACTGGAGAGAAATAGTCACTCCAAGTTTCCCCAAACTACTTTGAAGCTGCCTGAAGTTGTGTTTTGTTTTCAGGGCATATCCAAACTTAGTAAGTAAATAGGAATGTTGCATATGCTGGGAGGAGACATGCTGAAATTTACCAGATGCTGCGTACTAATTAGGGCCAAGTATTCCCCCGGTGCGCAGTGTGTGAGAAACCATAATGCACGGCTGCTCAACCTTTTGGACCTGCCGAGCATGGAAGCCCAGAGTGTTTATATTCCAAACACTCAGATATAACAAACACTTCTTTGTTATTTGCTTTTCGGCCAAGATTGTTATTCTAAAGCTGAAGTTTGTCCTTTTACCGCTCTCGATGTGGCTCTCATTGTCCGCATTGCTCCGGGCAGTGAGGGACGGGCAGCCTGCTCAGCCTCAGAACGTTCGGTCCTGTGGTTATTTTCTATTAACAGAACTCTCTCCTTCTGTTCTCTCTCACTCTTTCCCACACAATCTTTCTATCTACCTCACATCCTCTTCATCCCTCTCACAAACCCCCCCCCCCCCCCCTCTCTCTCGTCATGCCATTCCTATGTGACCAGTCCACTCATATCCAGTGCAGGAGGCCACAGAGAGCCAGTGCTGCTGCTCCACCACTTTGTGTCTCTTAGCAGGACGCCTCCAACCAGCCATTTTCCTTCTCCACCCCCGGCTCGGAGCGTCCAGCAGCATGTGGGCCGAGCCCAGCCCCGCCGAGCCGCCCGTAATTAAGAGTCTGAACTGGCGGACCCCTCGGAGGCATGGGGGGGGGGGGGGGGGGAGAAGAGGGCCGCCCCCGCTGCTGGGCTTTTGTGAGCAGATCCGCTGTAATGCAGTCAGCTGGCAGGGACTCTCCAGTCATGCTGTAAGAGAGGGCTGGAGGGAGCTGGAACCCTCCGAGTCACCGCACTCGCCCACCCTCCTCTCAGATCTCTCAGCCTCACACCTTTTGATACCTCGGAGGTGTGTTTGGTCTTAGAGTTGAACTCCGTGTTCCGCTTGTTGCTGGGGATTCAGTGAAGGTGGACTACAGCATTTTTCTTTCTTCTGGGTTCATTTTTTTGATCTTCCAGTGAGCTAATTTGGTGTGTGGCTAGCAGTCAGTAGGGCTTTGCAGATGATGGGAGATGCGGGATTTGTAGAATATGGACCAGCAGAGATGGGTATAAAGATACTGACATATGATACTCATCTGAAAATAAAATGAAATGGGACACTATTGCACTATAAAAAAAAGGAAACCATATAAAAACTGAAAAGGCAAATAAACCATCCTTCGAACATAGCCCTGAAGAAATGATCTCAGAAAAGTCTCCTAGAAACAACAGCAGCCTTCGCCACCACCCCTCACCAACCCCCAGCTCAGATGCACTGTTGCTGTTGCCGCCCTCCTTCTCATCTGTTCGCTCTCAGCGCGCTCTGGTGTGAAACCCAACGAGGGTGAGATTTGCAATGATTGCATTGATCAGTTCCACATGTTGTCATTGTCAATTACGCGGCCGTGCACTTGATCTTTATTTATTTTCCCTCCACAGGTGTCCTTGCTGGGAGCGTCTCACACACCACCTCCATGACCACGCACACCTAACAGTTCAGAGGTGACCCCAACCGTCAAGCAACTCAGGGGGGGAAGGGGGGGGGGCTGGCCTGGTCTGGTCTGTGAATGCGTCACAGATCAATCTTAAGCCCTTGGGGTCGGGGGGTGGGGGGTGAGGAAGCGGGGCGCGGGGTGGCAGGAAGTGAAAGGGAGACCTTTGAGGGCTCTGCCACCCACGGACCCCCTCGGATGGCCTCAGCGGGCTGCAGCTGAGTGGAGCGCGGAGAGCAGAGCAGAGTGGGGCGGGGTAGTGTGGGGCGGGGCGGGGCGGCCTGGCTCCTGTCCAGGCTCCGGAGCTGTGTGATGGGGGGGGTCACGCCGTGCCTGACCTGAGCCCTGCATGTTGAATGTTGTTATTATTAGAGTGCTGTGCCCCCCGGGCTCGCGTCGCCCCGGTCCGGGAGGAAGCGCTGGGATCTGGACTGGCTCTGGAGCTGGGGAACAGCTGTGTGCAGGTTAGGGGGGCCGCCCGGGCCCCACACACCCCGCCCGCCACCCCAGCACTCCTCCAGAGGGGAAGCCTGCACAGATTAGACAGGAGGTAGAGCTCTGCACCAGTTCCTCATGTTCCACTGCAGCCAGGCCAGTGCACAGGCACAAATCTACCCAGCCTCTCTGCTATGCAGCCTGTCCCTCACACTTAGAGCATTATCATTTATAAATCTGACAAATACAACTCACTTACTAGCCTAGTCTGTTTAGTTTTTTTTTTTTTTTTTTTTTAAATATAGTTTTTTTAACTCATTGAGATGATTTAACAATGTTATCTGGGCTGGGCATGTGATGTGGAAAGCACCTTGATAACCGTGCTATCTTGATTCTGCCTGTTCTTGGCAGGTCTGTAATGGGCGGTTGTGGCTGGTGCTGCCGCTGGAGCGGCTTCACTGTGTAAATAAGCCTGGAAATTGCACCTGGCCTTTGGCTGTCCTGGTAATTCCTCGCCTGCCTCTCTGAGTGCTTGGCTTGGCTGGCGGAAGGGTTAACCCCTGCAGGCTGCAGGCCAGGGGCCCGGCGGGTCAGAGCCGTCTCCGAGGCCTCCACCTCAAAGCGCCTCTTGTGCCGCTCTCCTCGGCTCCACTCTACAGCGCCTGGTCCTCTGGAGGGCTGTGGCCCGAGGGGGAGAGACGAGAGGGGACGGTGTCGGACGTCACATCTCTACCGCCTGCTTCCAGTTCCAGTGGAGCGCAGCAGTACCCCTTAAGCTACCTGGCATGTGATGGTCATAGACAGCTCCTCTCACTGGAGGACTTGGACAAATCTGGCCAGAGCACTGGAGTAGGGGGCTGTAAGGACCTCAGTGACGTGAGATGCCACTGGTCAGCTGGCCTGTGAGAGAGTTACCTGTTGTGTTACTCATCTGACTTTATCATAGACCTCCTGGCTTGGTCTAACCACACTGTTGCGTTACAGTAATATAAATACATGAATTCCAGCAACAGAAAAGAACCTTTCAGTCCAACCCCTATCAATAGAAAAGAACCCTTCAGTCCAACCCCCATCACCAACAACAATCTGAAGGGAAAAAAACACATAGCAAACTTGCATACACTGACATACTTAAGATAATACCTCATCTCAAAACTATAACAGCCATCCAATGTGTATCAGGAACAAATTGTTGGACATGCCTGCATGGAAACTGGTGTATGTGCACGAGTAATGCAAGATAAATAAATCTATCAACTAAATGAGGAACTGGTCAGTACTACTGAAAAATAAACAATCCAAAGGATCTACCACATATGGAAGTGTCCGTTTTCTTTGTCCACTGTCCAATAGTACCTTTTAATACAACTTCATGTGGACCAATCAGGTCCCTGAGTTACAGCTATTGCCAAACCACAGACCACAAGCTCTTCCCGCCACTTAACTGAACCTCATGTATGTGTAGCTTTATGGGGGATGCTATGAATTATCAAGAGCATTTACTACTTGAAGGTAGCAATTTCCCAGCGGTGGTAGTAAGGTAATGTGTACTTTCACCATTACCTTTTGGGTGTCATTCAGGCTTGGAATTGCATAATTTTAGCCCTGATGCATGCTGGGGGATGTGCCCTGGTCCAGTGTGGCAGCACTGGTTCCAGTGTCTAGCAAGGAAACAGGAAAAGTCTTTGTAGACTTTTGTCCAGCATAACACATTAGGCCATCAGAGCAGCACAGTCAACGGCAAATACCAGTCAACGCAACTGCAATTGCATCTGTCCAATGAAAAGTCTGAAATCCAATGTTTGCTTGTGTTTTCTTCTCCCTTTTATTTTTTTTTAGCGGTGTCCAAGAATACTGTTTGATTGTGTGCGTCTTCATCGCCTAAGAATTTTCGAGGTCAACCAGACGATGTGAAACAAAGGACTTGGAGAGAAGGTGCAGTCCCGCCTGTCTACAGTGATTGATGATGTTGCTGTGTGAAATGGCCTGTGAAGATGCAGCTTTTTTTCTGGAGTCATTGCAGAAATGTTAAAAATGGAGCGAGAGAGAGAGGGTGAGAGAGAAAGAGAGGGTAAGTATGTATGTGTGCATGTGCATGTGAGTGTGTATATATGAGAGAGGAGAGAGAGAGAGAGAGAAAGGGTAAGTATGTGTGTGTTCATATGCATGTGATTGTATGTATGAGAGAGAGAGAAAGAGAGAGAGAAAGAGAGAGAGAGAGAAACATGTGCAGTTTTCATCTCTGTATTCCCACATTGTTCTCCCAGGCTCCACTCCCAGGAGTAAGAGAGACACTTTTTAACCCCTGACTAAATGTGCACAAAGGAGAGAAAACTTTCTGGGCCCCCCCCACTTTTGTGAATGAAAACACCATTTTATTTCACACTGATTGCCTGAGACATACCCAGACAAAGACACATTGCTATGGTTTGTTGGGCTTAAGCAGACACAACACTTTGACGTCACTGAAAGTTGACTGGGCAAACAACATCCGCTGTGACTGACCAATGGGACCAATGAGTCAGACTGTTTATGTCCCCAAGAGTGGAACTTTTAAAGCAGCAAGGATGTGGACTGTATGTGTCTCTCCGCTGTTTGTTTGTGTTGTGAGATGTGTATATTTTTTTCAGCTAGTAGAACAAGGGGACCTTAATCTGCTTTGGGTTGCCAAAGTCTGCTACCTGAATAAACAAACATGAATACATGAATGTTTTGTCCTTTTTTGCATGTAGCCTACTGTTTCTGTGTTTTGTACAAATTAATGTAACAATGTAACCTATGCTGCATACACTGTATGTGCATGTGCGTGTGTGGGCAGACAAGACGCAGTCCCCGTCCGTCCACTGGCTCAGGCAGCTGTGTAATCAGGCCGGGCTCTGACCCCTCCCTGGCGGAAGAGGCTCCCCGCTCTCCATCACGGCCATGGCGGCAGGCGGGCCCTGATGAGCCGGTCGCGTGCGACCCCGCCGAGGGGCCACGCCGCAGCCTGATTTACCACCGACGCCACTGCAGGTGCCTGTGCCGCTCGGCGCACACGGAGTATGTGTGTGTTCAGATTGATGCTCCTTTCGCTCTCTCTCACACACACACACACACACACACATGCCCAGTGAAATAGTGTTCAGAGCTTATTCATGGCATGTAGGGATATCATCTATCATAAGAATGTTGCTTTTAAAATAAGTCATCTCTAAATCCCACTTATCTCTCGCTCTCAGTGGTGTGTGTGTGTGTGTGTGTGTGAGTGTGAGTGTGAGTGTGAGTGCACATCTCTGAGGACTCTCCCTGCTGTGTGGCGATGCGTGTGACGCGGGCCCCGGGCGTCCCTGCTGTGAGCGCTGAGCTCCGTATTGGCACTCGGCGGGGCTGAGAGCGCGGCTCTCCAGGCCTGTCCTGAGGAAGACGCTCCCCGCTGCTGCGCTGTGGTGGCCTGATTGGGCGCTGATGAGGCGATGGAGGCCGCCAATGCAGGCCAGGCCAAGCCCTGTTCCTCACATACACACCTCTACTTCCTCTAGCAGGGACAGAAAAAAAGAGAGAGCGTGTGTGTGTGTGTGTGGGAGAGAGAGAGAAAGAGAGAGAAAGAGAGACCTGCTCTGTGTCCAAGATGTAGAGTGGTGCAGTGTAGTGCTGCACTGTTGAACAGGCTGCAGCCCCTGCGGGCTCCACTCCTGGGTCTGATTGGGCCTGTAAGATCACAGACACCCCGCCACACACACACACACACACACGCACACACACACACGCACACACACACGCACACACACACACACACACGCACACATACACACACACACACACACACACACACACACACACACACACACACACACACTCTTACTGACCCCCTGAGGGCTCCTCTCCCTACATCCTCCCCTGCTGATAATCAGGCCTGCCAGCTCCACCACAGAGCCCCCCTCCCAACCCCAACTCCAAACCTAAACCCGACCACCACCAGCACCCCCCTCCCCCCCATCACGCTCCCCAGCTGCCGTCTGGGAAGCAGCCTCCTCCTCAGAGCTGAGCTGAGCGGAGCAGAGTGGGCCTGAGAGGGCTGAGAGAGCTGAGGCTGAGGCCCACACACAGGGTCAGATCTCTCTGCTGCCCTCAGGGCCTGCAGGCAGGAGGCCACAGAGTAACCGCCTCACAGAGCACACTCATGGTGGAGCTCTTACTGCTGCTCAGCAGCATCAGAGGGGTTGAAGGTCAGATTCGGGTCTGGATATGTATTGCATTGGAGCATACTTTCTATTCTGTATAAATAATGTATTCTGTAAATGATCCTTGAGGTTGTTAATATTTGTTCTCCTGAAGCAACCTGTTGGCTCAGACTGCGCCGGACTACGCCACATTTGCGAGCCAGGACTGTGTATGAACAAAGGACTGTGAGGCACAATTTATTAAATTTGACAGAAAGTATATTGGATTAGAATTGAATCCAATGAATTACAATAGTGCATCCTTAAACCAGTGACTACATTTACATGAACAGAAACATTCTAATAATATTCTGAAGATAATATTGCTATTGTGGGGTTTACAGTACATGAGTTATTGATAGAATATTTCATTCATATTCCCGTTTACATGTAACACAGCACAGTCTGATTATTACTAGCAAAGACGGTTGATTCTGTGAATGAGATTAAGGTGTATGCATGCATACAATGCACCTCAATAATGCGACTGAGATTGTAATACTCCATGTCTTAATTTGTTTATTGCTTATCCTGACTACAACCTTAGCAGTTACAAAATGCTGTTTACATGGTGTCTTATTTGTAATATTGTCTTAATGGGGTTACTGTAATATCGGAATATTAGTGTCCATGTAAACATACTCAATGTCTAGAATCCTTACACATGCTCCTAATGGACCTTTTCATGTTTGCCATTATGGCAAATACAACCATCCAGAGGGGAAAATACTATGCAATGCTATGCCATGAATTGACATTCATTGTTCCCTTATATGATTCTTAACTAAAGTCACTGTATACATTTGTGTTTTTGTTTGTTCCGTCTAATTCCCTTCAGCTCCTGACATTCGCTCCCTCCCTCCCTCTCTCCGTCTGGTTTGTGTGGGCTTCTGTGGTGGGTGGTGATGACCCCATGGTGGACATCAACAGTCCCCCCTTCAAGAGTCAGCCTACATGCAGTACCTGTCAACAGCTGCAACGCTACACCCTGCCCTCATGCTAACAGGCACAAGTCAACACCCCCATCCAGGGGGATTCAAATGGCACCAGTATCCCAGAGGTACATCGGAGGTTAGACCCTTCTAGTGCATTTGTGTGGGTTCCTGAAGAAAAAAGAGTGTTTTAGAATTATATTAAAATTAAACATGGAAGTTTGAGACACAGGGTCACAAATAGAAACAAATACAAACTCTACCACTGTTGTTTTCTGCACCTTAGTATAAGTGTTCCCCTTGTATTATTCTATCTGCATATGATGTCACTGCTGGTCAGTCAAATCATTTTTTATTAAGGAAGGAAATCCCCTCCACACACCCCATCTGCTTTAGTCCTTCCTGGGAACACACACAAACTGTCCCTGATGGAGAGAGAGAGGGGGGGGGGGAGTCTGTTGAGCTGTGCTGAGGCCATCAGCAGGCCTTATATGCAGCGCTAGGGACACTAATGACAGCCATGGAGGTCTGTCTCTCTACTGTCTGCTCTCTAGGGTCGAGGAGGGAGGCTCTTCCTGCTGATGCTGTCCAGCGCCGGGCTGCAACATCCAGGGGCAAAGCCCCCCCCCTCCCATCTTCCTTCTCCACCCCAAACCCCACAGCCAGCTAAATGAGTGCATTGTGACTGCAGACCTGCTCTCATCTTCGTGTACAATCTCTTTTTCTCCCCCTTCTCTCAGCACATAATGAGGCCAGACTATGTGACGACAGCCATTGTATCCGAGTGGGTAGACTACATTGGAATTAAGGATGAATATCAGATTCGGGTGTGTGTGTGTGTGTGTGTGTGTGTGTGTGTGTGCGTGCGTGTGTGTGTGTATGGGGGTGGGGGTATGGAAGCTCTGTCAGTCTGCTTGCCACCATACATAAGTGTGTGTGTGTGTGTTATGTGTGTTATGTGTGTGTAAAGGGGGAGCGAGAGAGAGCACATATGATTGTGCATGCATGTGTGTGTGTGCATGAATGTATCTGTGTGGATTTGTGTCTAGCTTGTGTGTGTGTGTGTGTGTGTGTGTGTGTGTGAGAGACAGGGAGAGAGAGAGAGACAGAGAGAGAGAGAGAGAGAGAGAGAGAGAGAGAGAATGAGTGTGTGTAAATGACAAAAAGGAACCATTGGGGTTCATGAATGCATACTCAACTGACCCTTCCCTTTCTGCAGCTTCACATAATTGTATGAAACTGGTCAACTGCTTATGCAGCCAAATCAATAAATCAATATTCATTCATTCATTCATTCTGCCACAGGAAAGAGTAGAGGCCTCAATGGGCTGTGTGTGGCCAAATAACTACTTACTCCAGTGGAATGCTCAGATGTATGCATTTATTCATAGGAGACCCTACAATTATTTGCATCAAAATCCATATGTGAGTAGGGTTGTGACATACATGGGCAACTTCATTTGTGTCAGAAGCCCAGTAATGGTTTAAGTCCATTAGCATTTCAATGCACCAGTGAAATGTATGGAGCAAATAGAAAAAGCTTAAGCTACACGTGAATATCAGTGCAGGCAGACTGCGGTCCAATGGTCTTTCCATGGTTTTGGTATTTCAAATAAAGATATCAAGGGCCAATGGAATATCTCTCGCATGCAATTCTCTGTCCTTTATGTCCCCATTCCCTCTCTCTCTCTCTCTCTCTCTCTCTCTCTCTCTCTTTTGCTGGGTTGGCATGACAACTGATAAAACCGACATCATTGTTCACCAAGAAGCAATCCGACCCAATGCCCATCTCCTCTGCTCCTGCTGTGGCTTCCCAAAATCAATCGGTGCCTCCCCAGACAATGTGCCATGTCACAGTACACCTGACAGGCTTTCACCTCCCTCCAGCCGCACAATCGCGCTCCGGCTGGGAATCCCCCTGCTCTCAATTATAGCTGCACAATTCGGGAATCAAAACCATGAACAGTGATGCTCTGCCAGTGTGGTTATGAGAAGCCTTGTTTTTTTTTTTTATGTCTTTGCTTTTTTGTGTTTGGTTTAAAGAAGGCAGAAACAGGAGAGCTCCCAGTGTCCTGGGCGGTGCTGATTTGCAGATATGTATTGCCAGAGCCACTCCATTGATCCCAGCTAGAGTTGCCTCCCATAAAGGCCGTGGCTCTAGCAAAACGCTCATTTGGTGAGCTGCTCCGCCAATGCCAAAAGACACTAATTGCGTGCAAGTTTGCGTAATCATTTAACAGCACAGGTAAATGCTTTATTGTGTGGCCATCATGTCAAAGGCAGTGGCACTGTGCACAGAATGTAGAGTGACTGGCATTTTAGTGGAAGATAATGGTCGGATCATGCGAATACCGTTTCCCTGAAATAAGTAGAACTGTTGTTTGAAATGATCCGGCTCCTGTGTGTTCCTCTGTACCTCTGCAGTGAATATCCCCAGCCGCAAACACTTACACTCTTATGTCCCCAGTCTTCACACATGCTCAGTGTTGTGCAATAAGAGGGTAATTCACCATGGCTTTGCTGTTTTAACATTTGAAATGTCCTGAGTCTACAGCCAACACATACTAACTACTAACATTTTGGTATCTGTGTTCTTCTTTGTTTCATCTGAAAACTGCCCCATTTTGTGTGTGCCAATGTGTGCCCTGGACTGTTGAAAGAATATAAGTAAGGCCTTCTCTTGATTATGCGATTGGCAAATAGAGAGCTAATGGTTGCCCTGTTTGTGTGGGATAAGACTCACTCAACACCCTGATCTGCTGATAGCGCCTTATGTCCCAGAGGACAATTAAAGGGCATTTGGTCCAAACTGCTGCTAATTTTATGTTGTCTGCTCGGCTTTTCCCGCAGCGTTGTGTTTATCTTTAGCCTGTTTCTCAGAAACTCCCACTTTTTTAATTGCCGCAAATGTTTTTGTTTTTTACGGCTCTGGGTTTTCAGGCGGCCACCGCGGAGGAGCGATGCTATCGATGCTGACGCCAGTTTCAGTATCCCCCTCTCTCCCTCTCTCATGCCCACTCATACGTCCAGCTGCACGTCTGCGCAGCGTGGACTGGGGCGGCCTTTGATTCACTTTGATCCACGCTTCTGCATGGCCGGTAGCGCCAGGAAAAACAGTAGATTGGAAATGAGGAATGTGCTGAGGGGTGTGCTGTTTACTTGTGCATCGGCAGCTGG
>NC_055958.1:19201071-19348571 GCF_018492685.1 Alosa sapidissima | reverse complement strand
CCAATATGGTCTGCTTATTCACACACTGTCTGCTGTCATCACAAACATGTTGCATCAGGTTGCCCAAAAGCTGTTTCCTTAACCAGGTATTGACTGATGACATACTGCACTGTACACGGTGCAAGTAAACTAAACAACACACAGTACAAGTGTGTAGACATCATCTGTAAACAGTTGGATGAGTCTGAAAAAGTGGAGCACTCTCACTATTTCATCCTGGACCTACTTTGGGAAATGATGATTTCAGAATGCCCCCAACCTGGACATGACGCTCTTATGGTCTGTAGCTGTTGTGGATATTCCATATAATTTATTCTAATTAATTTCTTATGATTAATTTTCAAAAGAGGAATGTAAATAAAAGAATGGCCAATTAGGGAAAACATATGAAGGTAATTGGCACATTAAAAGAAAGTGGTCAAATGATCAAATGTGGAATGGTGAGAACAGCATTGATGTAACACTGATGGAAAACAATCCAATTTTTTTTTTTTAGAGAAAAAAACGCATACTCAGTTTTCAAACCTGAATGAAGAGAAGGTGTTAAGAAAGACCAAATGCCAAGACTGTCATATCAACAAATACATAAACAAATTAATTGCATAACATTATCATTTTCTGTATTTTTTTTTTACTTCTCATTAAAATCCAATGCTAAAACACTTTTACCTTTATTGCATGGTCATCATCAATTATGCCTCTTGGGGGGGGGGGAAAGGAGAAAGAAAAAAAAAACTTGTAATTTGCTGTGTGTGGTTAAAGGGATGTCAGTTGCCACTTACCATAACCTCGGCACCAATGTCTTTCTGGGGTAGTGCTCTTTGGATGGGCGGGTGTCAGATGCTGAATCCATGCTGGAACACCAAATCCAGTGTTGGTCCATTATCTGACTGGTCCTACAGCGATGAAAATAAGTACTCCTCCCTGGTTTGTCTGGCCACTGGCAAAGATGATGATGATGATGCCCAAAATAAGCAAATGAATTGGAATAATGGATAAACAAACATAATTATCATATATTTCTCATGAGACATTTTTCAGGATTTTCACTTGAGATGAGCCACATAGCATTCCAACCTGTGCATTATGAAATCAAAATATCCTTTCAATTACGGGAGAAAAAATAACAACTTTCTGTTTGAGACCACAGATATGATGGGTAGAAATTTGGGGCATATGCCAGAGCAGATGACTCAATCATCAGCGTGCGCAACATATCAATTACACTTCTGCAGCCTGGATCAGCTCCCCACCCTTTGGGCTCCATAGTAATTATGTGCAGCATCAGTAATATATCAATGTCCTTATTTATAAACAGGGGAAACATAAATGTGTGATGCTACTGAATGTATAATTACTGTCATCTAACCACGTGCATGTTATCAATTGATTTGATCGCTTGTGTAAGCAGTTTTCTTTTATTTAATTTACATCAAAATATCACATTATGGTACAATGCAAATCGTTCTGGAAAAGGGTACTCAGCTGATGCATGATTGTACTGTTTTGCTTGTTAATACATACCCTCTTAAAAGCATCTACTCTATGTATCCTCCATTTCACTAGATTTGATTAACTCAGAAGGCATTGACCGAATGATATTAGCTGAAAGTAAAATCCTTTACAGAGCTGTTGGTTTTGACTAAAATGCCATGGGGTCCCGTCTAAATTGCCTCTAAGTTGGCAATTCATATTTCATCATTTCCATAGTCCTTTAAGTGGATACATATAAATGAATGCATACCACATAGAGCACATTGAACATGCTTTAAAACAGCAACACATTGGACATCCCAGGGAAAACAGCAATCCATTTCAACAGAAATAGACAGTTGTGATTCTAAACGTTACTGATGCTGCTTTAAAATGATTGTCATTTGACAAAAAAACACTATGATGTCATTTGAGTGCAGCATAATAAGTTATGGCTAAAATGGTGACGAATCATTTTTAAATTATTTTAACTTTCCCAACAGGAGCAGCATTTAGCTGACAACTGCATGTTAAAAAGGGCAGCCAAATGAGCGGTGAAGCCCCTTTGACTTGTCCCTTGGAGTGCTGTGTGTGCAGATACAAAACCACACAGGATGAAGCTGACATCTGACCCACATGATGTGACCCAAAAATATTAGGCAAAGGGGAGATTGATGTAACAATTTCCAGGCGATGCATGGTCCAACGGTACTGAATTGATTGGAACTGCTGCAGTAAAATGTGCTTGTTAATATATCTGATGCCAAGCCCAAGTCACAACATAAGTGGATCTGTGGAGGGCTTTCTCTCAACTGCATAGGTGCATAGGGGTATATATAAAAGCAATATTACATTATGCCAATTAATGGCTGATTTGAATGAGTTAATCGCATTACTCCAATGGTTTAATGGCAGCATGGGATCCTCTCTTGTGTTTTTAAAGGAGTAAACCATCTGAGAATAGTCATCCAATACATTCACATAAATCAACTTGCATTACCACATACGTTATGTGCTGTAGTTGGATAGAGGAAACTGTACTTAGTATCATGTACTTTCAATAACAGTAATTAATCACTGACATGAACTCACTATTCATTTAGCTACTCCGGAATCTCTCCACAGATACACCAAAGGCTGAAATATGTTTTTCCTGCCAAAACTATATGCCTGAATTTGACATCTATCCAAAGTTATCACAGTAACTTTGCGTTTCTGTTCAAATGCAGTTTGGCATCTCCTTTTTAACGTTTTCCACCTCTGGCCTGAAATTATACCTGTCTCAACCCCACTCCCTGACACGTCACCTCCTCTCCTCTCCTCGGCCCTGTGTTGCGCTACTCGCTGACCCCGAGAAGTGTATAGCAGGTGTTAAAACATACTCAGGCATAGTGCCTCTCCTTCCTAATGAGTCCTCTTCCCTCAAACGTCCCCTCTCTGATGAATCCTGTACAGGGCTTTATTTATAGTAGCGCCGGTTTCCGCGACATCATGATTGCATCCAGGGATGTGGAGTTTCTGGTCATGGTGCTTAATTGAGACCGGCCATTATAGCGGAACTCCGTCTGTGCGACTCAGCAATAAAACAGTGACAAGTACAGCGCTGTTTCCAGAAGTGAGGCATCGTGTTTTTTTTTTTTTTTTCAGGATTCGTCCGGCTTTCGCTCGATCTTATCTAGATGTCAACTCGATAACGTGTTTGGTTTCCGAGCAAAACCTTCTCGTTTAATGCCTCATGTCTCCCACTGACAGGTTTGACTGTGAATATCTTTGTCCACTGGAAAGAGTCGGCTTAACAATAGCCTGTGCAGCCTTATGTTTTAAATAGCACGCAACTAAAATATCCATAAATACTAACTCTAGGCCTATAGTCTTGATGTCTTCTTCATGTGGGAACTAAACATTATAAATTAGCTGTTATCATTCGATTAGTTGCCCATTTCTTTCTGAATTGAACCTTTCCTCATTTTGTCTCAGCTGACTAGACTAGGCTACACTACAATTCACATCTAGGCTACATATAATCATTTAGTGCTTCGATGCCACCATTTTGAAACAATAATGACAGTTATCAAAACGAACCATGTTGCATCTTTATTTCATTCTGAACAGTGATAATTGTTGGTTGTAAAACCATTATTATTTTCGCCACGCTATTGATAAAGGATCCCTTGAGAGTAATTTCAAAACGAATTGGCCAAAATTGGACAATTTCAAGGACCATTTTCCTTATAAAATGATTTTCAGCACAATTTGTCAAACGTGATCCTTCCACACTGCACCAGTGTACCATGTTGGTGGCAGTGGCAGTTTTCAAATCACTTAGGCTACTGAAGTTGCTTGTTCTGCTTTGCGTTTAGTTATGTAATTAGGTTAATAACCTTAGTGGCGGAATTTAACTGCGTTTAATTTGTCATTCATGTGGAGATTTTGCAGCCTGCAGGATAGTAGAGGGTTGCAGACCTGCCTCATCTCCAGATGGAGAAGAAAGGGGGACGAAAATGGAATGTAGAGATTCTCCAGGACAAGCTTCCTACAGGGCACATGGACTCTATGGTACAGTATGGTCATTTATCCTCTCACTCTTCACCAGTGTTCGCGCTTTGTCAGGCATCGAAAACGTCACAAAAGATAACGATAGTCTCTGGAAATGCCTGTAAAGTTATTAAGTGGAGTAGGTCGCCTAATACTGCCTAATATTGTAACCTATATCATTGGAAATGATTAATTTCACTATTATTATTATTATTACAAAGCTATTATTATTATTATTATTATTATTATTATTATTATTACAAATATAGGGTAGGTAAATAAATAGATAAATGACATTCGACTCTCTGCCAAGTAGTAAATACACCTATCACCATGAATGCAAAAAAGCCATCACTTATGGTAACAAGGATGAGACTATGTAGACATCTCGAGAGGAATGTAACCTAAACTGACATGATATTGTATGGAGCTCTACTTACATTAAATTATTTTGTGGTATAGTCGACTGCCAGCAGAAATAATCCTCCATCACAGATATTGCCTACTCTGCCAGCATGCCCGGGAATAGCCTACTAACTGGCCCACTGTATGATGTGTACACGTCTTGTCTCTTCTCTTTTTTTAAGTTTTTAAACCAACCACTACATATGTTACTCATTGAGAACAGAGTTGTCAATGTGACACTTGAATCCAAATGTCAGTACAGTGACACAAAATAGATTCACTTTCGATGTGAATTAAATATTCAAACTTATTCAGTGTTTGCCTCACCAATAGGCTATCGGTAGGCTATGTTATTTTCCACATGACAACCATCAGGGTTTTTTCATTCTGGTTGAAATGAAACTGATCATTTGAGTTTAATGCCCTGAATTATTAAAATATTTCTGTTTAGGCTACTAGTTGCATGCTTCATGCTTCCCTGGCAAAGGTAGCTTAAAATACACCAACACAGTGAAAATTTCAAGGAAACCATCGACCATCTTTCTCATGGAAAGTAAAATGTAAAATGACTAGTAATTTGCTACTGTGTTCACTTAAATCTAACAGTATTCAGCTGTGTTGCAGCTAGACATTTGAGGGTCATCCAATCGTTTCAGCACAGTGATTTCACCCTGTCAAAACCTTAGACTTAGGCTACATCCACTGCTGTTGCCGTGATGGTTCAGAGTGACTCGAATCTGCGTGCCAGTGGAAGTGTTAAATATATGGCTAATTATGCGTATGAAAATTAAACCACAGTGTTATGCTAATACGACTGGTTTCAGCTGTGGATCATAGCACTTGAGACTAGCATTTAATCAAATGAAGCTGTAAGTAATACATTAGCGGGTTGACAATGGATTTCTGAAAACATGGACAAGACTCGTGATTTCCAGTATTTTATTTTTTCCCCTGACCCTCGTTACAAATAGTTTACGGTTTCAAAACATTCAATGAAATATGCATTTTAGTCATAGGGCCAGTCCTCAGTTTGGCAAGGCTGATGGTGAAGGTTATGATATTGGTAATGGTGATGAAGAATGTTATGATAAACATAAGAAGACGAATAGGAGAAGAACAGAACATGGTTAATACAATAATGATGGGAATATTAAACATGCCTAATAGTGAAGATAGCCTAATAGTTATGGTGGTGATGATGGTGATGATGATGATTATTATTATTATTATTATTATTATTTATTAGGCCTTGCATCATTTTATAGGCCTATGCCTACTTGTTAGTTAGGCTATATTAAATGATTCAGTGTCGAACAAAGCATTTATGACCACAAACATTTAATTTCCACCTATGTTGCGCAAAGAATAGCCTGTCATTGCTGTTTTTACGATAATAACAATCCCGATCATTAATAATGTTTTTTTTTAATAATAATGATAATGATAGATAATCGTTACGTAATTAAGGAGGAGGCCAACATTTATCATTCTTAAATTGGTTTCTACAAATGGCTCTAGGCTAATGTCGAGGCTCTATTTGAGTGAAAATAAAATTAATGAATCATTATAATGTTTTAGACATTTTCTTTCCCCAGATATGCCTCTACCTTTTCATAGCGACCCATCACCAATGTTTCCCTACTGACATTGTAGGTTTCAGGTTTTTTCTTATTTCTTGAGTTCATCAGGTCTTTCGGACCCAACCCCAGCATCGCCAATCGGCATCGTTCTTGGAAAGACTGGGCCAATCAGCGACTGGCTTTGATAAATATTCATGATTCCCTGATTCAAACCTTTGAGCGAGGTTGTGTAGATCCACTGCATAATACCTAGACTTTTCACAGAGAGAAACTACATTTTCTTATGAATGGAAAGTGAAAAAATCAGTTGAGCTTAAATTGGGATCCATCCTTCACTGAGATCGTAGAGGAAAACAAAAAAGCAAGGGAAGAGACACGCCAGAAGAGATGACAATGACTACAATGCCAGAGAGTCTTAATAGCCCCGTCTCAGGAAAGAACGTGTTCATGGAATTTGGGCCACCGAGTCAACAAATGTCGCCTTCCTCGATGTCTCACGGACACTATTCCATGCACTGTTTACATTCTGCTGGACATAGTCAGCACGAAAGCTCGTACAGTCCGGCCTCATCCTTCCACAGATCTTTGGGTTATCCATACGTCAACTCAGTCGGCAGCCATTCCTCGAGTCCGTATATCAGCGCCGTGCAGACATACCCAAACAACACGGCATTAACACAGACGCGGTTAGAAGACGCAGGTAAGAACTCTAAAGCCTTTTTCAATTTCTTGTCTCTGAAAAGTTCTGGAATTCCGAACCAAAGCATTTGTTTCCTTTCATTCACTGGGTAAAAGTTGAACTGGAAGAGTCCAGATGTGCGGGTATTAGGGTTGGTAATTATTTATTGCGTAATGCTATAAACAATGTATGCAATTAAGGGTAATTATACCTAAACTACAGCCCGTAAAACTTGCACTGGGATGTGCACTGCTTCATAGCACCGTCGGAGGAGCTGTCTTCAGACAATTTACTCTTTTCCCTCTCCACAGCCGCTGAAACAGAGAAAAACACTGTCGTGGAGGGCGGTGAGGTACGATTCAATGGCAAAGGGAAGAAGATCCGCAAACCCCGGACAATATATTCCAGTTTACAGCTTCAAGCACTAAACAGACGATTTCAGCAAACGCAATATTTGGCCCTTCCAGAGAGAGCGGAACTGGCTGCATCTTTGGGGCTTACTCAAACACAGGCAAGTTTTTCTTTTAAGTAATCGTATTCTTTACGAATGTGCAGTGCATTCTTCCTCTTGTAGACTCTGATTCATAGGCTGTTGACTTTTGCTCGGGAATGTTACCAGGTTTGAATAACAAATCTGAAAGAACGGGTTTCCCCTATCTGTGGACCGGTGTGCTAGTGCTTCTAATGTATTACTAGTTAACGCTCGGGGTAACTGACAAATTGATGGCAAATTTCATTACGATTAAAATGATCAATAGATTCTGATGGTTAGCTGTAACAGGGCCGGCCTAACGTCCTGCAGTCATAGCCTAAAATCACACTTGTTTATATTGGAGGATTCTGTTTATGTTCTTCAAAATGCTATAGCACGAACCTGTCCTTTAGGCCTACCAGATCTTTTTGGATGCGTACTGATAAACACGCTTTTTCTTTTAGGTGAAGATTTGGTTTCAGAACAAGAGATCGAAGTTCAAGAAGCTGATGAAGCAAGGCGGTGGAACAATAGACACTAATGCGTTAGCCAATGGTCGCGGACTCTCCACCGGTTCACCAACCGTGGCTCCGGTTTGGAACTCGACAGCCACTGTGAAAACACCTGTGGGAACGCCGGGCTCTTACATCCCAAGTTACACCTCATGGTACCCGACAGCGCATCAAGATTCTATGCAGCAGCCACAGCTGATGTGACCCTGATGGACAGACCCTCGCCATTTTTCCTCTCTATGGATGGCTCAGAGGGCCTTGGGGTCAGTCGCTGAGCTTTGTACCCTGGCCCACTGCAGTTACGCACTGATAGAATCAGAAGCCAAGTCCCCAAAATGCCGACAGAAGTTGTCGGCATTCGCTTAAGATCATTCGATGATTTGCTGAGATCAGCTGCCTGCAGAACTTTCCGGAAGGAGAGACACTAGAAAGCATTGGCTCCTTCATCAAAGGGCAAGAGGTCTTACTCAGTCCGCTAGATACACAGGAAATTGCCGTGAAAGTGGGTCATTCAAGCTGCTGCTGTTTTTGTGACATTTCGATTTGTGTAAAAATAATTAAATCAAACTGTAATATATCAGAAATATATTTATAGGTTTGATTTATAATTAATTTGAATGATTAGCGTATTACTGTTTTGTGCATATTGCGCCGAATGTCTAATGGAGAGATGAAGACTTTCATAGCATAGGTTCAGGAGTTACCGTTAGCTGTCATCTACAGTGCCTATGCGCTCTGAATTTCAAGGCTATCTGCTAACGGAACATAAAATGTTGTACAGCCCAAGTGACAAAATAAACCAATCTGAGTTCCGAAATTTAGCAACATTCTCGTAAAAGTAGGCTAATCAAAATTCCTCAGTTCTTAGGTCCATGCATGGCCACCATAAGCCTTCCTACCAGGTGGAAGACAAACGCTAAAATTATAGCTTAACTGTCCAGTCTTCAGTCAGATGTTCTCCAGAGAGAAGACTTGAACCACTTTGAAAAGTTTCTATCCATTTGTTTGTTTTGTATGTTTATTTAAGCTAATTTATTTAATTTCTTTTTGTCGGCCTGTATGTTTATTTAAGATGAATGTTTTAAATTATGAACTGACAGCACGTGCTTGTAAAGGCAAGCGATAGTGCAAAGGGGACTTATAGGCTATGTGGCTGATATTGCGGAAAACAAAGTGGAGGCTAAATACAAAAATACCTTTTCTGAGATATTTTTTAAAAGAAGAGACGACCGCTAATGTACAGAGAAAAACATGACCTGTTTTGGTTTGTGCTGTAATTAATGCTTTGTGGATTTTTAAGAACATGTTCATTCAAATTGTGTCTAGCAGTCTATAGAAGATAGTTTTATATGGAATCAATTAATTTATTGTTTTGTTTCACTGAAGTCTTGTAAATAACGTGTAAACTTACAGTAAAACTGATGTAAAAAAAAACTTTCACTATCATTGACAATATTTACACTTAAAATGACGGTTATTTTTCTCTGAATAATAATAATAATAATCATCATAATCATAAGAAACTGTGCTTATTATTATTATTGTTCTTATTATTATTATTATGCTATTACAACGGCTGTCTTAATTTAATCTTACAGGAAGGCTCAAAAATGGATTAATTAATCACACAAGTTGTTTAGGCCTACAATGTTTTAAAAATGTCAGCATAGCTATTGCTATCTTTTGACTAGCCTAGTACAATTCTTTTCATATAGCTTAGGCCTATATTGCCATAATGTAGGCCTATGATATATTTTTTTCTAAAACCACTTGTACCAAAAGCCTATAGCCTACAATTTACCTGATGGTTTAGGCTACTTTCTTGCACGTTCATTGATTGGTGCGCAAGTCAGGTATAGGACTATATTTCAGAAGTTTGTATCAGAATTCAATCATCTGGTCTTTCTCTTGTAGGCCTATGCCTATAGTCCTTTAGGAAACCTATTCATTTCGGCCTCAATTGGCGATTAATCTTGTGTTGGTCTCTATAACACTACAATCCTTCAAACAATAAGAGTGCTTGTTTCTTTTCATTTTCGTTTAGTCGCTATAAGCTCCTTTTTGCTTCTCTGTGGCCCCAACAAACCCCGTTTTCATCGCTGAATGGCAGAGGGATCTCTGGTGTGTGTTAAGTGAATAATTGGACTAGAGGCAGGTGCTGCAAAAGACTGGTTTGTCGAAGGGGGTGGGGGTTAAAATGTAGATAAGTAAAAGTGAGAAGTTCAAAGGGGCTCTTGTTTGGGGTTGATGGTTTAACTGCGCTTTTACAGAAAATTCTGAGACACTAACGCCAGTCGCAATAATACAAATATATAGGCTAGCCAATGCCGATTAGGATGCTTTATTGCAGAGAGGACAGAATTTACAAATTCTAAAACAGTGATTGTTGACAAATCGTAGCAGATCCAAATCATCTCTGCTTACAACATCACAAAACCCATTATATCTCGAAAAGTGTGAGGTCAAATGAAACTCCGAGCAAGGGTAGCTGTCAGCATTCCCGGAGATGACATAAAATAAATATTCAAGACATATTTCAGTTTTATGTCTAATATCCCCCCTTTCAGTAAACAACCAACAGCCTGACAGAAAAGCTTCTTTTTCTTGGCCTATTACTAGCCCATACTCCAACAATATCACTGCATGTCAATAACATATCAATATAAATACTAAAATTAATCAAATAAAACCTGTGCAGAACTCAGAGTCTATTAGCCTAATGCTATTTCTAAACATTGTATATCGACATATTCTCAACTCTTGCTGTGTGGTCTGAAAAGATGTTCATCTTTTTAAATAGCATGGTCAGAACCGGAAATGTAATGGCAAACTCTTGAGAAAACCATAGCAGTCATTGCGGCTAACTTCAGGCCACAGATTAGCCTCAGACTTCTCAAATCCTGATGAACAAAATTCCATGTGCACACTGGTGTAATGTGTGCGTGGGAATAATATTAATTATACACTTTTCAAAGAGAACCAGTGCAACCAACAATAATCAACCAACAATACTATTCAGCTTTAAGGCTATTGGCTATAGGCTACAGCTGCTATGCTGGTGCTATTACTTCTACTATTGACAACAACAACAACATTATTATTATTATTATTATTATTATTATTATTATTACTAAGACAAATAGTTGTAGAGGAGAAATTTAAGAGGAATTGACTGAATCGGCTGCCCTTTATAGAGTTTTACTTTGTGTATAGTCTACATTTGATGCTCTTATAGGCAAATGTATATAGTCTCCTACTATTCGTTTTCATGGTTTCTTAGACTTATTTGATTGGTCAATTTCTTTGGCTAACTGTCTACATTTATAAATTAATATATGCTAGAGTTTATCACACGATATTAGTTAGGGCTGTTCCATTAAAAGTTATTTAAAACAGTAGGCCTACAAGGGACATAAAATAAGACACTAAAGAATAAAATTCTATTTCTCCCTGCAAGACTCCGAAACGCAGCTGCACACCCAAGAGGGTCAACGTTATTTCGCTGTATTCTCCTCTTGATTACGAGCCGAGCCCATCAAACCCAACATAATTACAGTAATTTCGCCCTTATTTATTCTAATGCAGTTTCCCATCTCTGGTATAATTATGAGCAATTTTTTTTCGCACGTGGAATCTTTTGTTAACAAAGGAGATAGAGCACTGAAAGAAATTTGCTGCGCCATGAAAAAAAGATAAGTGAAATAGGTGAGCAGACATGTCGTCGCTGTTCCCTTATATGTAAGCCTGGCAAATTGCTTGCAGGTGTATAGCCTATCGAGGGATTGTCAAAAGGAAAATGATTCGAAATTAGCGAAAGCACAATGTAAATGTAATGAAGGCAGAGACAAAATTAAAGAACAAGAGCTGGCGTCTTTTCTAATTTAATCCATAGAATCCCTATTTTAAGATTTACATTCAGATGTTTAATAATATCAGGATGAGTTTAGGATCGATTTATAGGCCTATCTTAAGAAATGTATCTTCTAAAAGATTAAACAAACCACCGTATCTGCAAAAACATAAACCGAATTGGTAGCCTATTTTAATCAGATATTTGGAAAATACAGACATTTGAAAATTTCATGTAGCATGTTATCATGTGCCACGGAAAATATCAGTGTTGTCCTCAGTCTTCCCTGCATATAGCCAAGGCAACGTGATGTAGGGCTAAGGAATACAACCTGTAATGCTATATCGTAGAAAAGGAATTCATGCACCATTACAAAGTATAGCCTAGTGTCAGGAACTACAGTGGACCGACATTTACTACAAGGTACTGTCATCAATAATACTGCAATCTGACAAAAAGCTGCAAAAATCTTCCTCCCCAAAGCTATTGGTGACATAACCTATGGGCTATCGATTCTAAAAGGAATTAATTCTTTATAATCGATGCAAAAAACAATATGCAAAAATAAAACAACAACAATAAATATTCGCCTTACCTTCATACCAATAACAATCTTGAAGACATTTGAGGTGGTTCATATATTCCCTCTTTAGTGAGATAAAAATACATCAAATAGGAATCCAGGTGCATTAGTTCTGAGTCTCAGTCCCATAAACTGTTTCCCTTGCAGTGCTAAGTGCTATAACAGCACTGTTCAGAATATGACTGAAAATTCCAGCTTTATTTCCCCTCTTTATAGCTGATGGAAAAAATTGCAGATTATTAGCATAAATGTTTACTCCTCATTACGCTGATGACATTGTGCACTCGAGATCTTGGTAATCTTTGGGAAAATTATGAGTAATTTTTAAAAATTTAAAGCAGCAGTTACCATGCAATTCAGGCTAATTCTGCGTAGGCTCCAAACGGATATAATTATCGAGGAGTCAAGATGTTATGCTAAAAACTATGCATTGATATTCCCATTTATTATGTACATACAACTTTGACAATGTTGATGCTTGAAATAGCTGGAAATTGTCTTGCGCAAAAATTACAGTCCATATTAGGACATCTAAAATTGCGAAGAATTATATAGTAATTGCAGGCTTTCAGATCGGAAAGCCAGAATGCTCAAACTAGAGCAATTGTGGATGAAATTACAGATCAGAGTATAAATTAGGGAAGGGGTATGGCATTTTTCAAGTTGTCTGCAGGATTCCGGAAGTGTCTAAACCCACATTATTGCTAGTCGTTTAGAGGGAACATGCAGACGAAAAGGCAGTTAAGCTGTGTGCCTTTAAAGAAACATTTTGAAGACAACACCTTTGCACTTTGTTTTTTATATATTATGTTAAGGAGTCTGATCTCAAACCTGGTGCTTGGTTGTCATTCATGTATTTATTCATTCTTTCATTTGTGCATCTATATCTCTATCTCTATCAACAAGACCTATATTTATTTCTATCTATCTATCTATCTATCTATCTATCTATCAATCAATCTATCATGTGGCGGGAGCATGCCTTTTAAGAGACCTTGCACAACCCTATTCCCAAGATCCTGCCAGTCCCTGGGGAGTTGAAGCATGGCTCAGCTTCATGCCTGAGACAGCCTGCTCCCGATGTTGATTTTATTTTCACTATTTCTAGTTCTGCAGGCCTATCGCCATTTTCAGAAGTGGTATGTAGGCCTACCAAAGGATAATTTGGCTTTCTATTGCAAAATTAACTCAGCCAAAACCTCAAGAAAGTGATTTATCTTGTAATGTTGCAGTTACTGACAGAAAACATATGCAGTAGATGTCTTATTCCCTGGCCTGTAATCGCTGGATGTGAAGAATGAGACATTGCTGGCCTTTTGGCGTGTGTATTTACAATGTGTTGTGGTTTATGCAACAGGTAACACTTAATGTTGTCAACAATGTCCTGCAGCAACATTATTGTTCCAAGCCGAAGTACACCTATGTGATTTCATAACATATTTCATTGTAACTGAATGAAGCTGTGGGTGTTGCCCATGAAACCACACCTTTTGGGAAGCTAACTGAAATTGAATTCTACATTGTGTGATTATGATACTTATGATATATTGATAATAAGTAGGCATAGACAATTTTACTTCTGTCACATGTCCTATTTAGCCTATATTTGTTGAGAAGATACATGCCAGTGAATACATGTCTAGATTTTGCAGGCTTATAGGAGCCTCTCAAAAGGCCCTTCTGTTGTGCGGGGTGACTGGAAGTTGTGAGAAATGTTTCCATGTTGTTTGGCTCGAGGCAGATTCAAGCCAGTTTTTTGGCTCGACTGACTTCATAAAAAGTCTGGAGAACAGCGCGCTGACTCCAGAGAGTCTGAGGGGCTGAACCCAACCAAACACCCTCATCTTCTCTTTCGCATGCCAAGGCGTGTTGCTTGCCGTGACTGCTCCTTTTCATTCCGCGCCTGGGGCACTGCGTCTCGGCTTTGTTAATCATCTTGTCTGTATCAGGTTCCGCTTAACCCGAGCGTAGGCTACGTTTACAGTCACTATAAAATATGAGCAAATATCTAGCAAATTGTTACCACTATGGTTTCAAAAAAGAACCCGCGGTAACATCAAAATAATAATCGCAACAATGGGTTTCAGCATCTATTTATCTGGCAAACCCGTGTTGCACTGGTTGCAGAATGGGTAACCTTTTTTTTCTTTTTATAGACGAATCCCCACAAAATAAAACTCTACACGTTATCTTCGAGTGGGCCATAGGCAAACGCATAACTGTGATGTTAATGTAGGCTAACCATTTGAGTCGCTCTTGATCGGATTAAATGCAGTAAAAGCAACTCTGGCAGTGAATTCTGTATGACAAAGAGTATACACACCCTTGACATGTTTTTTTTTGTGAGGAAATGTTGGCTTTAGGATACACAAAAATCATTTTATTTAAATAACGTTAGAATCAATGCAGGACTGCGTAATTGGCCCTGTAATAAATAAAAATGAAAACGACCTATCTGAGCGTGGAAATATCAGTAGCTTAAACTTTATATCCCGTTTGTTGCTGTCTTAATATTCAACAGAATAAAAAATACATCATAATTAGAAAGGGTAGGCTATACCAAAGAAACATTCAGTGGTGGCACGAAACGTCTTGCCTATACGGATTTCACATCCTTATGTATAGAATACAAAAAGAGACAAATATAGAAACACAACAAAACATTTATGGTGGACAACAAAATTGAGGTCATTTTCTCAAAAGGCACGATACAGTTTTCAAATGTTGTGCTACATATGACATTAATATACGCATCCTGTAGAAAGGTGACAGCAATGTTTGCATGAGGAGCATGCTATATTCTACTTCGCTTTGGGTTTTAGTGGTTTGGTGAACAATTATGGTGTCCCTTTTTTGCCACCAAAATGAGCATAATAAATAAATACAAAAATAACCGCATACTGCTTCTTCAGCGCCCGCCAGTTTGCAACTTCTCGTTACAAAAAAAAATAACAGTGTATTTTGTAGAAAGACACTGGCACGTGAAATAAAATTGGCCAACTTCAGCAGTCACGGCATCCATAAGGAAACAGTCACTGGAAACTGGGATAACGGCGTAATTCTCCAGGTCAAAAAGCCATTTGTTAAAATATTGTCCCAGCACTCATAGCTGAATTGTGATGGTGCTGTAGGCCTACTAGTGTGTTGGGCTGAAGATGTGTGGCTGAGTTCGTTGATGAATACCAAGAGTAATTCGCCAAAAAGGAAGGCGCAGTTGTGTTCGGGGGACTGCTGCTTTGCGGCAGAGCCGAGTTTACATTGTTCATTCTTTGATTCTGTGGAAAGTCCCATGCCACGGAGCCTGGCGGAGAATGGCAAGGAGACTCACTAGAGGCCACATGTTGCTCGGGGGGGATTTCTCCACTTTTCCACAACTTCTTGAACTTGGAACGACGATTTTGAAACCAGATTTTCACCTGTAAGAAAAACGAAAAATGTGAAATGTGTGTTATGGCCATATCTCTCCATATTCATTTAATGAAAGGTAACCCAAACAAGATATTGCGAGCATCAGTGTAATTTCCTGAAACATGTCTTGCGCAGATATCAGGAACCTGAAAATACTTGGCACTGCAGATTCATAATATGCAGTATGCGCGAACCCATTTCTAACAGTTTCCAAATGTATCGTCTGTTTTGTATGACGCCAAACGTATTCTTCTGATATTCCTGGCAACAAGTAGGCCTAATCATTCGCTATGGGTGTGTTGTGAAGCCATTTACTCAACAATAAAACGCCATGCAAACTTTCGAATGCAGCTACCTGATATTAATGCCCACAAAAGATCAGATGACAATGACTTAATCTCACCTGGGTTTGCGTAAGGCCCAACGAAGCTGCCAGTTCAGCTCTTTCGGGCAGCGCCAAATACTGTGTTTTCTGAAATCTCCTCTGAAGGGCAGCGAGCTGGAAGCTTGAATAAATTGTTCTTGGTTTTCGGACCTTCTTTGGCTTACCGTTGACCATTCTAATTTCAGGTTCACTTTCTTCTTTTTCTGTAACAGGAAAGCAAACAGACACAATATAAATACTGAAGGGGAACATTAAAAGTAACACATCACCACTAGCCTACCACTGACGCACAGAGTCGGTCTACCAACATTTAGTATTGAAGTATTATTTTAAAATTCCAAACATATTTGTTTACCTGCATCGGTTTGGGTCGGCGATGAGTTGGAGCCATAGGAGCCATAAGTGCCAAAAGAGGAGTTGAAACCTAAGTCGTACGATTTATTGTATTGAACACCATTCAAGCCATTGTTATGGTACTGGTAAGAGCCCAGTTGGCCGTAAGGAGACCCTGCGCAATGCCCGGGTTGTTGGTTGTTGTAGTAGCTGCTATCCGTTGCGGTCGACACTGGTAGAGTTGGCGACTCTTGCGATTTGTGCAAGCTGTGGTAGTTGTTCGAGGTAATCTGGTTAGAATGCATATCTGTATTAAGACTGTCGAAAACTCCAGTCATTTTCACGTAAACTGCAAATAGCCTATACTTCGTTTCTGTCTTCTGTCGCGCTGCAAATAAATCAAATATATCGCAACGTTTAAAAAACCAGATAAAGTTAGTTGTGTTCAATTAACGTCATTCCCATAAGCGTAAACGGCAAGCTAGGAGGTTTCTGACAGATGTCTGTGATTGTCTGCCACCAGAGATGCTAGCGGGCGGGCATTTATCCCGTGTCACGTGAGAGGCTGAGCTTCAGCATGTTGCAACAGCCAATGAGTGGTTGCGGGATACATGGCAGACATTGCATGGGTATGAAGTGCGCTAGTAGCGTATTCAACGCTTCTTAAAGATTTATCCGTCTTTAGTGGATCCTAACTGCAAGCTCCAATGTCTTTCATGCCAAACCTCGAGCATCAATTTTTACGCTGTTTAGTGGGCTATTATCGATTAGTCATGTACGGTATGTAAGATTATAAAACGCATTGCCTAAAGGTCCATGAAATGATACTTAAAGCAAAACCTTCCTTGTGGCCTACCAAGCATCGTGAAACTCATTCAGTGTTGTTTTGTTGCGACACCTGTCGGTTGGCCATCACCTTTTTTCTTATTTATATCAGTAGGCCTACAGCTAGTGACACTTGGCATTCAGTGTGGTCGCAAGCACAAACGCACATAGGGTACATTGAACGTAATGTAAATAGTATGTAAGAAGTCCTTTGAGGGACAAAAGTTAGATGAACTTCGTTTGTTTAGTTATGAGTGGGAATGATATGCAGGCTACTTGATACTGAAGTAAAATTTAAAGACATTCCCAAGAATACACCCATAGGCTACACATCACAAAAGCTCAGACAGTTTATTTGGGTGTTTCAATAGCCTATTTGTAGAGGGAAGTATTCACTTATCTCGATTAAGAAGTGGTTTGCTTTTTTCTTTTTTTTAAAGAAAATCCTCAGGGATCAAACCGATCATCAGTGGAAGCTCTCATTAATATTTTCTAATGGTTACAAATAGCTCTTTATCTCTGAAAAGTGTATGCAAAACTACTTTTTCTGCAAATGTATATTTCCACAAGATGGCGGTATTGGACTATATGAACAATCACATGTTTGTTAAGGTTGCACACATTGAGGTAATCACTAAATAAGACATACAGTATGATAAACAAATAAGGCCTACTTCTTATAAATTGACATAAATAAAATAATTTACAACCAACTTGACATTTTGATTAATTGCATCTTGATTATTAATGTTACTGTCATTATAGAGTACCATTAGGTCTAGGCCTCCAGGGGTCAGCAGGTCTTCAGATTTTAGGCATGACCTCTAGGATCTTTGATCTCAGGATTTGTAGGATTTCCTAACCTTGATAAGCAGAGAGTGTCTAAGTAATCATAATCACACAAGTCGAGACATGCAAATATTTATTAGAGTGCAATTTTGGGGCATATTTCACAAATGAACAGAAAATGTCCAATACCAATAGCAACCGACTTTATAACCACAATAACTACAAAAGCTTCAGTTTACCTTACAGAGCTTCTAAACTTACGCCTGCAGCATTTTGTGAAAATGACTAGTTGTACAGTACAAACACGTGGGTTGAAAACCATTTGAAAGTCAAAGGAAATGACTGTAGATGAGTGTGAATGCTAAGTAAATGTTTGTACATGTATGTCATAATTTTACTATCCATCCTATTTACCATCTCCTCAACCTTCTTTAATATGCACCAATTTTGTTGGTACAGGACCAGAAGCCTTTGTTCCTGACTAAATAAGGCTTAGTGGCCGGTCTCACATTCCCTGACCACCATACCTCTGTCCATTGTTTCCAGGCCCTCTTGGGCTTTTTCCCAGGCCGTGGCAGTGGAAGCAGCAAGTGGAAGCATGTCACAGCTCATTAAGGATCAGCATGGCCTGCACACAGTTAGAGGGCAGGAGTGAGCATACCAGGCTCCATGCAAACATTAAGGTAGAGGGAATCCAAATGTATGAACTTCACCTAAAGTAAAGTACAATTACTTTATTTACTTCATTTCAGGCATTCGTAGAGTAAACCTTTGCAAACATTCTCAATAATCAAATAAATCTCAAGTTGACATATTTGGATCTGTGGCATTTCACATGTTATTGGCATGCTCAATAAAGATCACAGTGTGCTCTTCCCCTCACTCTTTATGTCCATGACCTGTATTAAAGAGGCCGTCAGACAAAGACACTTTCCCACCGCATCATCCAGCTCTCAATTTTTCTTGATGATAATAGACCTCAGAAAGAACACCCTTTATCAGCACAGAATTAATTGTCATCTCACAGCTCACATTGTTCAAAACATGAGACCCTAAAAAGTGTGAGATATTATTATAAGCACTCAAGAGAGCCTACATTTCATTTAATTCATTCTCGGTCTTTGGGGCTCCTCTTGTTAAGGAGAAGCTATGGAGGTCAGATGGCACAATGATGTTCTACTCAGTGTTGTTCAGGTATATGAGGATGACAGCAGGAGAGTATAGCAGGTACCAGTCAGCTATCACAAGGACCAGAAAGCAAAATCACAAGGTCACCAACTCCTGAAGAGAATTATTTAAAGACTAGCCTGACGAGCCAGACCCACATCAAGTTTAAATTAAATTTGCTGCCGCTAGGGTGCGTCTAGGCTACCCACTCACCTGACTTTTTTCCTTCTCTGTCAGACACATCTTCTACAGGATCCTTATGGTAGGCTATAGCCTACACAGATAAAAAACATTCTTAAATGATTTGTCTTCACTGCTACACCTTGACACAAAACATCAGAGAATGAAAAAAACTTTAAATAGAATCCATGTTTGTCCCCTTTTCTTAACAATTTAAACAAATTAAAACATGATGTTTATTGATGAAAGAATTTCTTAAATATTTAAAACTGCACAAAGTGCCACAACGACACTGGGTTCAGTAATAAGAGAATTCTAGTAGCTGAATGATGAAACTATGAATAACTAATATCCCGACAGACAGAACCCCCTTTTTACTTATCTAGAATACAAGTATACTCTTTGGTTTGTTCATTATATACACCATAGTGCAGTAATGGTTGTTAAATGGTTGTTAAATGGTGATTCCTTAGAGAGATATTTATTCAACCAAAGCTATGGATGACCCTTGTGACAGAGATATCAAGTGGGAGAGACATTAGAGTGCATGGGACATATCTAACTGATTAAGATCAAGTGTGAGCTTTTCGAGGTGTGGGAAATGTAGACCCTGATTGCACAGCAGACACAGGGGGAGATCTCCGCCTCAGGACTCTATTGGAGCAGCAAGAGTGGACATTAAATCATCTTTACAGTGTGCAACAAATTCCTCCCAGCGGTCTTCTACTCAGTAGGCTGCCGGCATCTTAAAAAATGACGTCCAACCTGTGATCACTTCCGCCCACAATTTCACAAAGAAGCCAATTAGGTGCCACATTATAGATAGCCCCAAATTATCATCCATGTCAAGGCCTCTTGAGATGCAACCAGCCATGGAGGGTCTGCCAGCCACAGGAACTTACCTTCGTCCAACCAAATCCAGCAGCGTCCAGATCCAATTAGCTCTCTGGTCATCCTATGAGATAAGAAGATTAGGTTAGAGGACAAAAAAATGTATCTGTTCATACAGTAGAGAGACATAGACATAGAGAGGTCTCAATGCAGGCAATCTGGATACAGAAACAAAGTCTGCGCACCAAAAAGACAATCACTTGTTACTCACACACACATTTATACCTCACATTGTATAATTACACCTCCTTACACACACACACGCACACACACAGACACACACACACACACACACACACACACACACACACACACACTCCAGTCCAAATACTGTAGTTAGAACATTAGGTTTAGGAACTAAGGATATTTACAGTAAAACTAGGTTAAGAACATTTCTGTCATCACACAGCACATGATTTGTCATCTGCACACAAGTTACAGGGACAGAAGTAGGCTATCAAATAAAAAGAACATCTTACAGAAACACAAGAGTCAAAGCAAAAGCACAAGGTTAAATTCCACGTCCCCCTCACATTGACAGAAAAAGAGCAATGGAGAACTGAAAAATAATCATTTATGTGTGAGTGAGACAGAGAGAAGCACAGATATACTTATGTGTGAGTGAGATGCTTCATCAGTTAAGTAGCCTAGTGTCTAGCTCTTCAAATAAATATGTTGCACTTATGCCTTTCAGTAGCCTATGTCTAAGTTATTACTTATCATTGTCTTAAAAAAAACTAGCAACATTTGCGCCATCACATTTTCAGCAGGGGACAATGGGAAGGCTACAGTGTGACCCAGGCTGACTTACTATTTTGAATGTGATACTTTCAATGGCATATTAATATTGTGAGACTGTATCATGATAGACAGCTAATGTGTGTGTGTGTGTGTGTGTGTGTGATAATGGTAGTGGGCCTATATTTGGAAGAAAGTCCAGGGCCTTTTTTTTAGTTCCAGTCCCTCCCTGTGTGCCATTCACAAAATTATATTGACATTACCAATGAGAGGTAGAATCAAGTATAAGTATATATACTCTCTCGTGAGGGAAATTTGGTCTCTGCATTTATCCCAATCCGTGAATTAGTGAAACACACTCAGCACACAGTGAACACATTGAGGTGAAGCACACACTAATCCCGGCGCAGTGAGCTGCCTGCTACAACAGCGGCACTCAGGAAGCAGTGAGGGGGTTAGGTGCCTTGCTCAAGGGCACTTCAGCCGTTTCTACTGGTCGGGGTTCGAACAGGCAACCCTCCGGTTACAAGTCTGAAGCGCTAACCAGTAGGCTACAGCTGCCCTCCCAGTAGGCCACGGCTGCCCCACATCACTACAACATTCTTTAGACGCACACCAAATTGAATACAATTCACCCATAGGGGGCACTGCAATTGACACATTTTGGAATTAGATCTGCTTACACTTAACCACAGTTACTCACCTCTTCAAGTTTCATTTGGTCCACTCAACAAAATGACCAGAAATGGCCTAAATTTGTTGTACATCGAAAGAATGTAGTTTGTACCTTCAGGGCAAAAGACATTGGTCATTGAAGCACTTTTTTTGCATAGACGTCGTTCAGATTGTGCTACTCCACAAATGAGTCCTAAGGAGTCCTAATGAGCTGGGACAATGGGCCTCCTCTAATCTAAAATGTCCACGTTGCACATGCACTCAGCTTCCTCCTCAGTGAATGTTATTTTAGATAATTCTGATTACAAGACAAATAGAAACATGAGATTCCCTAATAATATGTTCATTAACATGATACAACATGGTCTCCTGTTTGTTAAACCTCTGCATTTGTCAATGTGTTACCAGCATTAAGGCCACTATTGATGCAAGTTGTCTCAGGTAATAATGGGGAAATAAATAATGTTGACAATTTCTCTTCATTTCTAATTTAATTTTTCAGCAGTGATGTTTCTTGTGTGCCGTGTTACTTAATATCAGCCTTCTGCACATTTCCAAATGGGGCCATGAGCAGTGTAGCAAAGCAGTTCTGACTCTGTCCATGTGAAATTTCACACATGTGATAGGCTACATAAAAATGTCTTTATTAAGTAACATTCCCTCCAAGAATCCATGACACTGGGGCACCAAATATTTCTCATAAAACTCAGTTTCTCAAAGTCAACAAATATGCACCTGTCCAGCATTTCCCATTTGTTATATGGTCCTTTGGGCCCTCACCGTCAACTTAAAGGCAGCATTGCCTAGAAGACGCTGTAGGGTTAGGCAAGGGTTAAGGTTAGAGGTAGGGTGCCCAATAGAATGTTCCGACATCTCTACCTTCAGCCCTGACTGTAACTAGAGCATCAGAACATCCGTGGAAGTTTCCATCCACTGAGGATGTAAGGGAAAGTGGAGGATTTCACTCCTGTTGTGGCACTAATCAACTGTGGGGAACCCTGCTGTCTCGTCTCAGTGGCCCCCCATTGCCCCAAACACTCCTCCAGTAACGTATGTGTGTAGTGGAGTGGAAGAGGCCCTGTAAACCTGAGCAAAGTGTAGGATCTCACTCTCAGGCCCTCCTTGTTCTCTGTCTCTGACTCTGACAATAAAACCTGGGGTGAGAGCAAACTTGCATCCATCCTGTGAAAAACGTTTAACACAATGGCTGTGTGTGTGACTTCTAAACAGACTGGAACAGCCAATGTCACTTGGTTTTCCCTGAGAACCCCCATGTTAATGTCTTGCTGGAAGGGCTGTTGTGAGCGTGGGGCATTGGTTGCCTTGGCAACATGTTCCATGCCACAAAACCTTTAGCTAAATTCCACCAGGTTAGCCAAACAAGTTGACCCCAAGCACAGTGTAGCAAATTAGCAAGTACATGATTAGTTAATGTTTGCATTTCTCCCCCCTTCAAGATCCAAGGGAAAGTGTGTTTGTATATTCTCAATACCTTTCATGCTAACAGTGCCTTTCCTTGATGCAGTCCACTGGTTACATTTTAGCCTAGCCTTATTTAGACTATCATCATCTATTCTAGAATGACACAAAGCCATTCTGAAGATAATTATAGCTGGGTCTTATATGTTTTGTCATATTATAAAGACTAACCGCATAATTATCTGGAGAGTTGTAGCCTGTGATAATGACACATCTTCCACTTGCTTTCTCTGTGCTCCACACTAGCCATGGCAGTGGGCCAGGGAAGCACTGATAAGCTCTCTGGCCCAGATACAGCAGTGCCATTATGAGGCTTCATCCATTCTCTTCACTACTTCATCAGAACATTTTAAAAGCTATTTTCATTGCATTGTCATAGCGTTTTCATATCTCATGAAAATGCCGGATATTGGTAGGAGGACTTCTGCATGTGGCAACAATGTTTAACGCATGGCAAAGGAATGCTCAATGTAGGAAACTGTAGGGCTCCACATTTTTGATAAACATATGCAAAAGCAAGCGAATATAACATAATACTGGTTCACCACCTAAGTTCTACTTTATCGTCAAAATTGTGCCATCCTTGCAGATGAGGAACTATTTTAAGCCCCATTCGCTTGCTGTGCTTCTACACAGGAAATCTTGAATCGAAATGAAAAAAAACAAAAAACATTGCAGAATGGAACTTGTCATGTTTCAGCTGCGTTGTGCAGCAGTGCATTCAGCACATCACCCTGAGGCAAATCAAACGTTCTAAAGTCATCATCTCACATCCCATTTTGTACAAGGAAATTTTAACAATGGTGTGGCCATGAAAGATAAATTCTAGTGGCTTGTTACGACCAAATAGTGCCAATGCTGTGGAAAATGGGTGAGTTGTTTTGATAGACTGTTTCTGAATGATCAAACTGACTGAATTAAGTACCACCAAAACACTTTATTTCTGGTCACACACATTCCAGGAGTCTTCCAAAGAGGAAACAGAGAAGGGGATACCCAGCATGCCTTGCACCAGGAAGCTGCAGGATCTGGCTGAGAAAGAATGCAAAGGGCTCTATGAGGTCCGCCAACCTCATTGTTCGTTCAGGAGCAGCAGCCCCCTCCCCAGAGTCCTAAAGGCTGGGCCTTTAGAGAGGCGCGAGCAGGGCAGATTTACAGCAGGACTCACAGGCACAAAGGAGCATGCACTGTCATAACAGCCTCACCAGGAGCCTGCTCTCACTCCCACCCAGCAGGAGCCAACACCACTAGTCACACACAACCACTCATACACAAACCCCCACAAAACTAGCATGCAGCTAGGGGCTCAGATATTTCACTGGGCTTTTGGCTACTATGAATCAATGGGTTGTGAACACCATGATAGACCTACAGCATAAGCTAATAAAACATGTGATTCCCGTTGTACTCGCTCAAAAGCAGATAAGTCTGTTGAATGTGTTTTTATATTGATCTGGACCATTTGAGTTGTAGAATTAAGGGTAAATACAGAATTTTATCCTAAAAGGGTACCTTTGAACGGTTTGAACTCTCCACCCATCCGTTGTAGTGGTGCCAAAAGTTAGCTGTTAACAAATGATAAGTGTGTACTCTTGTGTAATGCTCCACACCTCCAAATAAAGTCATAACCTTTCTCATTGATTCTCATTTGAGTCTCACCTTATAGACGCAACAGGATATTCTGGGCAAGTCCACGCAAAACATAGAAAAATAAAAACACAACCTCATTATTTGGACAGAGCAAACACAGTTCTTTTAGTTTATGAACAAGATTGACAGATAGAATGCTGTAATATTATGTCTAGCCTCTAGAAGAACCCTTTGGTCCATCTGTCAGTGAATTGCTTTACACTGGGGACATGGGTGAACTAGGCATGTCTCTTTAAGTGTTCTGCCCACTACATTCCTCTAACACATGTCTTCAGTCTATCTTGTAACCTGAAGAAATAGTTGGCAAATCAATTTATCTTAGGTTTCACAAGCCAAAGACAGAAGGCAATCACTCCAGATTGGACAGGAGCTTGTGTTACAGCTTTTGTAATGCTAGCAAATAGCAGCATAAGGTAGCCATCACCATGGCAGTAAATCTGGATAATAAAAGCAAATGCCGACAATAGGATCATAGGATAAAACACAGGATCATTTTCTAGGGGCTATTTTATAGCTGATATTTATGTTGATGTGGCTGTAACTGGGCCTTTAAAACAGAATATAAAGAACCACTTCAGAAGGTGACCCTCACATTTTATTTAACAAAATGTATACCTTTTTCTAAGACATGGCAGTATCACTGTGAATTGTATTGGATTTGTTTAGGCTTTTATGGATAATCCTGCTTTTATCCAAACAAAGAATGTTCTATCTGAAGCAGTTGTTATTTTTGCTACTGTATTGAGTCTTGCCAACAGAGACAAGGACACACATTTGATACGTATCCTTGGCCTCTTTCTTTTGTTAAACACGTTTCCTGTTTGGTCCATTTTTGTTCTATGGAGAATTGCTGCTGTTCTCCTACTGAGCAGTGCTGGGTAAGCAATATTTTGTCTAACCGGACTTTTCATTTACCTTTGTGTTGTGTTGTCCTTGAACTACTCTACTTACTTTAGTTCTTGATTTGTGTGCACATGCTTGCTTTTACTCGTTTGTTAACAATCTTCGTTGTTGATCCCCAGGAAACAAATCACCCCTCTGTTGCCTGCATTCCAAAAGAGGTGTTCCTCCCGCTCAATCAAATTGTCCAATCAGGGGAAGAAAAGCAAGGGAAAGGGAAGCTCACCTGTGGGGATCCACCTGAGTCCGTCCTTTGTACCCCAGCTCTCTCAGGTTTCCCCTCACCATTGACTACGAGACTCTCAGGCGAACTGGGGTGACCCCCCTCTCTGTGGACTCATGTTACCAAACCACCCAGGGTGAGCACTGCACCAGCATGGAAATGAAGGCTAAAGGGTGACCCTCTGGTTTTTATACTCCTGCTCCAGTTATGAGAGCAATAATGTCCCTAAGGCGTCTGCAGACCAGAACGTGTTAGTGGGATGTATGTCTAGACTGCTCAAACCCACCAATGGTTTAATTCAAGTTTATTGTTTGCTTTGACCCTGGAAATTAATATGGATGGTTAAACCTTAAACCTCAACCCTATCCAGTCTCAATGTAGATGTTTGTCCTTATACTCATTTGTAAGAGAATTTAATTGCCTTAGTTCATATACAGTATACTGCTTCTGTGGCTATTGCTCTTAGTTCATATACAGTATACTGCTTCTGTGGCTAGTGCTTAGTGCATATACAGTATACTGCTTCTGTGGCTAGTGCTTAGTGCATATACAGTATACTGCTTCTGTGGCTAGTGCTCTGACTTGTACAGAACAGACAGGGGTGGACTGGCAATCTGGACCTTCTGGAAAATTCCAGAACAACTGTCAGCCTGGCTCAATGCTTCATCAGCCTAGTAGCCTAGCGCCTATAGCTCTCCAAATAATTATACTTCACTTAGGCCTGTCAGTGGACTATATCTACGCTTTTAGTTATTGTCATTCAAGAAACTAGCAACATTTGCACCATTGCATTTTCAATATGCAGGATAGGTCAGTGGTGTAATCTATGTGATACACAGGTCTAGTGCAGTCCTGAAGCTAAGGTCAGTTAAGTAGGCCATACGTCTTGATGAGATGTGCACCAGACTCACCAAGTCGAAGGCTTTGTGAGATGTCTGTTAGTCTTAAAAAGATGAACAGACATTCAAGGCCACTTATTGATTTACCATAATGGTATATGACGTCTCTGTTGGTTTAGGCTACTTGAATGGCACAAGACATAGTAATAATCATTAATATAATGATAATTTTTGTAAAATCTGACTGGCTATTTTGAATGTGATGTTTTAACTGGCATAATATTGTGAGACTGTATCATGATAAACAGCTAAGGTGTGTGTGTGTGTGTGTGTGTGTGTGTGTGTGTGTGTGTGTATGTGTGTGTGTGTGTGTGCGTGTATATGGTAGAGGATCTATTTGGAAGAAAGTCTAGGGCCTTTTTTTAGTCCTTGTCCTTAGTCCTAGACAGAGATATCTGTCTTTTAGTTAGCTGAGCAGCAATCATATGCATAATGGACAAAACCACCTATAATTATTGCTGAAGCCAATATCAAGTCAGCTGCATCTAAAGTGGAAAGCAGTCAAAGACCACCAGTTTTTTTTACTCTTGCTTCATATTCACTTGTACTGTAGGGAATAGAGTTGTCATTTTGTCATTGTTTTGCCTGTTGTGAGTCTGTAACGCATGCTGAAATTGAAAAATAAAGAGCAGACAGTGCCTATGAAGCTGTATATTGATCCCCACTGCTAATGGGCAATAGTTATATGTAATGTGATATTGAAATTGCATGGCATATCAATGAGCCAGAGAAAATAGGACGGCATTACTGAATCTCAGATCCATGGTGGAGTTGACATATTACCTATTCCTGTCTTAAAATGTAATCATTGGTATGCATGTGCCCTATGCAGATGACACATAATGATCTTTATCAAAGCTTCCTTTGTGTGCATTGTGTAGCAGGTATGTGCATTGTTATTCTTTGAGAGCTTCCTGAATACTAGGTGGCCCAAAACGATGATGCTTCCTTCAAACCTGCTGTGTCTGTTCATGTGATAATGACCTGTTACAAAGGTCTCATAAAATGTGTAAATGCTATTTGTGATTCTAACATAACAAGAACACACAAAATGTGTTTGTTTTCTGTATGAAAATATGTGCATAGTTTTTGCACTGCACATATACACAGGAAACTGGACTTCCTCCATTGGGGTCTGTGCAGTGATCATCCATCATCTGGCTGCTTCTGCTTCTCAGCTGTTGCAGAGCCTAATTGATGCATACTTCTAGGAGAGCCATTGCTGTGCTATGAAGTGAGTGTAAGCCCTGATGATTAAGATCATGAATAACTAAAAGCAGGAAAAATAAGCTCTGGATAACTTCACTGGCTAAGCTGCTTTACTTTTCTCTGACTGCCATGGAGAACTAATTCCTGCTGATTAGTCTTCCTTTTCACCACCTCGTTTCCAACATCAAATACTAACTTTGTTTTCTCTGGAAAGTAAGCTAATGAATGAACTGCTACTAGGGATGTTTTTATATAGTCTGAAAGTCACCATCAACTTCAATATTATCTGACTCTCAGTGAATCAAGTGCAGGTTCAGCTGCCTAGGTTTCACACTTGCAAGATTTTGCAACATAGATGCTTGGTGTTTCTCTATTTTGGGATCAGTGTGGTCTATTGGTTTCTCTGTACCAGCGACGGGGGGTGATACCCTCACAATGGCTACATTGTTTCTTGCTGTGCATCTAATACTGAGCTTAGAATAGGTCATAAAAACTACCTTACTGTAAATGCAGGTCCAGTCAATTGCATTCATTTCAGTGGAGTCCAAATAACCTTTATTCTTGTCCCTAAAGATCGATTACTTGCACACACTGTCGTAAGCTTTGTCATTGGATATACTTATTTGTTTAAAGTCATATACAGTAATTTAACTGTGTGTGTGGTCACTCGTTGAAATGGGGGCAATTATCTGTAAATTATTTATTTAGATAACTTTATTTAGATAACTTTCTCTCATGCATCTCTCATGCATCTCTCATGCATTCTTCTCAAACATCTCTGTAGTCATTAGCACATCTTTCAAATAACAGGTGCAGAGTAGGTCAAGGTGTCCAGTCAGACCAAACAGTGTTGTCTTATCAGGTTAATTTTTATCAAGCCAATGAATGATTAATCTCTGAGTTTACCATTCCCCCCATTTCCTCTTATGTTGTGTAGACTTGATGACTCTCCAGGCAGGAGAACCAGGGGAGGCTTCTCTATCATGCAAACACAGTCCTCATCAATGGATGCAGTAAGCTACCTCCTCATTCACTGGCACATCTGCTGTGGCCTGAGAGGAACTGGCCCATACAAAGACCTCCTGAAGGGGAAGTTAAAACCCAGCCCACACAAATGAGTGAGAGACAGTTAAAGATGAAGCGTGCAAGCCTACAGTCCTAGGGGTGGGTCTTACTGACAGATGGAAACACGTGTTGTACTCTTTTGGCCCATGTTTTATTTACCATGCTTCGCCTGTCGCCTACAGAGGAGAGAAAACTTCTAGACCTGAATTGTTAATGCCTGTTGAGAAATATAAGTGCAAAGCCATTATCTTTTAAGATCTCATCCTCTGAGTCTTTGAAGCTTGGGCTGTGGCCAGCTTGCTTTATTGTTTTTTTTTCTGACTCACTGCCCGAGGAATTCATGGACCACAATGAAAATCATTCTGCGCACTTGCTGAAAAAGATGACCAGCGACATGGGTGATGCAGTCATCCTTTGGGGTTGAGATTTTCTCACCCTCAATTATACCCCCCTCTACTCCTCTCCGACGTGCAGATGAGCCTGTATTCAAGCCTTTGTCCCACAAAATGAAAAGCTGTGCCCACACTTTTGAGTCAGCACTCTCTACAACAAGAGTGGTATTCACATCTCTGCCCTCTACATGGATGATAAGGCAGGGGGAGAGGGAGATAGTCAGAGGCATGTAGACACGCTGGATGTGAGGAGTTGGGGAGTGAGGAGTAAGGAGACGCCTCTCTCTCTCTCTTTTCTCTCTCTCTCTCTCTCTCTCTCTTTCTCTCTCTCTCGCTCTTCTCCTTTCACACAGAGAGAATGTGAGTCATGCGATTGTTTTGAGATCCTGATGTGTTTTGGGATGATAGCAGGGCATTCCTGGCACACACACCGCACTCTTCCTCTCTGAGGATGTGCGAAGGAGTGGCAACATATCTAGCCCTGGCTGTGGAAAGAATACTGCTACTGATCTTTCTGTAAATACCCCAACATGGTGTAGTACAAGCAGACATGGGCAGTATTGTAATTATATGTATTTTAAATACGTATTTAATTACTTTAGCGTATTTTGTAATTTGTATTTTGCAGGATTGGAACAAATCGAATGTAGTTTGTAACAAAATACTTTGAGGGATTGTATTTAGAGTATTACTTAAATACTTAAAAAGCTGCATGTTAACAGTTAGTTAATGTTATTAAAGGATAACAACAGTTAACTAACTGTTAGTAATGAATTGTTAACTGCTTATTATGCACTGTTAATACCTAATAAGCACATGTTATTCTAAAGCGTTACCGAAAAATCTGTCATTTTTTCTCTAATAAGCCAACATTTCATCACTCAGTTAAATATACTAACCATTACAATAAGCTATGCTTATCATAGTCCGGGAGCCAAAGGCCAGAATCATGGTGAACCATGGTGAAGGCATGCATTTATAGCACAAAAAGGGAAATGCAGTTCAGTTTAAAAAGAGGCCGACCTGTTAAATTTGTCGCTCTACATTCATTGGTTACGGAAAAGATGGTGGGTAGTATGCCATGTCAGTGGTTCTCAACTGGTCTGACTTTGGGACCCACAATTTCCCATGTTCATAAAGTCGCGACCCATATATTTTTTTTTAGCGTTCAAGCCATGGATATGGTGAGCTACATGGTAAGACAAGCGAAGTGCCTGTAGGCTTACTTGTTTGGCATTAGCCTACATTTGTAAAGTCTTCAACTCTTAATGTCACCTTTCAACGTACTCTACAGGTATGACTTTGACAGAGGTGCCTTGTTTCTATGTGGCATTTTAGTTTTGATGGTTTCATGCTCTCATGTGCCAGCCATCTACTGCACACCACACAATGGGGTTTCTATCCTATTTTGTCCTCAGTTTAAGCGAATCCATATCTAAGCTTACTGTAGGCTACTTCAAATATTCAGAGTAGCAGCCTATATACTTCCTTTACCATTAAAAAGATCTCTAACATGACCTGTCACATAAACATTGTCTATGTCCATGACAATGACTGATATGTAGGCTACAAATAAAGTTTATAAAAAAAATAAAGGTCCAATATTAGATCTGATAAGGTATCATTTTAAATTGCTGATTTTTACATTTATTTTTAACCACAAGCTCTGCGACCCACCCAGAACGGTTCCGCGACCCACTTTTGGGTCCCGACCCACCAGTTAAGAAACACTGCTATGTTACAGTTGATTCCACTGTTGCGAAGTTTGCTTCTTGTCAGTTCAGTCATCGATATGGGATGCTGTTTACATTTTTGTTTAACAGATCTACTTCATAGGAACACCAATGTACAGAATTAATAGCCCTCTGCCAGCCAATCAGAAAATAGTATTTCTTGTCTCTTGGGGATACGTTTTCAATAATATGCCTTGTAGTTTATTTTAAAAAGTTGGTATACCATGATTATTGTGTGGATATTTTTGTATTTTCAAATGACTAATTACTTGTATTTTAATTAAATACATTTTTCACATCAGTATTTTGTATTTTATTTTGTTACATTTTATGAGCCAGTATTTGTAGTTTGTAACAAAATAGTTTTTGATGTATTTGTGCCCACCTCTGAGTACAAGACAAGGTTTTGGGCAATTTGTGATTCTTTTTGTATGGAAGATTTTTGTCTTGATGAAAAAGTTATTTTCTAGTACTATCAAACACTGCAGATGGTGTATTTGATATGTGCCGTTTCTCTGCTGCCTGTGTGCTGAGATCTAGCAGCCTGAGCTATGCAGGCTGAAGCTTAAGGATACAATGGAATGAGGCATGCAAACGTGCCTGTCCTACCCCCCTCTTTGTCTGCCCAGATTTGGGAGGTTCATTTGTCCAGCCTACTGGCTTCACAGTTGACTTGCTGGCCATCAGTGTTCCAATCGTGGCTTTGTGTTGTGAGGACAATCACTTGCTCCTTTCCACTATTATAAGTTAGATAACCATTAAAGACACCACTCTCTCTCTCTTTTGTGTCATGGAGCATGCTCTTTGCCTTGGGATTTTTACTTGGGTTGTTAATGTATTTGACCTCATGGCACTTTTATCCAAGCAATTCATATGTTTTATGCCACTGAATAAGTCAGTGCCTCATGTGCACTGACACTACATGGGTAATAAAGCAAATTACATGTGTAAGCCATTTTAATATTACAGAGAGTTTCATATATGTCAGTTATGTGTTGACATGGAAATGTATCATTGTACAAATGAGATGCCAGTGTTGAGAACTCAACTTTATTAATCTCCTTAACTGGCCTTACAAATTTTAGCCATAGCAGGTGAAGCTGGGTATATCACACTAACTTCTTAACGACCACCTCACAACATAATGACGTAAAATGTGTGTTAGGAGAAAGGAGGGGCTTTGAGCTGCACAAACTTCGGCGCCTTCACTATCGGAGCGCACTGGAACCAGCATTGCTAGTCCACCGGAGGACACTTGACGGGCGCAAGGATTGGACGGACGTTATCAGCGCGATGGGTTTTTGTGGGAGATGTTGGGAAAGTCATATATGGATTTTCTTTATCTTACTATGGATCTGTGTCGGTGCCTTCAATTTAGATACTCAACATATTCTGAGGAAGGATGGGGAACCCGGTAGCCTTTTTGGATTCTCTCTCGCCCTGCATCGCCAGTTAGTACCTACGGACAAAAGAATGTAAGTTGTGGCACTGTGTTTATCGGAATCGATTTATATCTATGGATTTGCAGGCTCAGTCACTGCCTGCATGACGTACAGTAACAGGTTCCAGTATTCGTCTCACTTTGTTCAGCGCGTGCGGCAATTGCACCTTACAGCTGCAATGCTCGTGTCACACTATAGGACAGTTATGATATAGTAACACTAAAACTAACTCAACCTTTTTTAGAAAACGTAACTGCAATGTTTGGTCTATATAACAGTTTATTTTGTCCTATTTTATGCTTACAAGCATGCAATAATGCTTATGCTTTTAAGTAGCCTATTTCACACGATTCCATACCACGAACGCGGTGGGTGATTGTGTGTGGTGTGGGGGACGTGGTCATTGTGATTGAAGGACAGGGACCATCAGAGATGGAGGGAATGCATATTGCATTTAAATAACACTTCTCTTCTCTTTCTGTTGCCATGAATGTAAGCAAGTTGTCTTGCCTTGAATTTCCCCTTGGGGATCAATAAAGTATCTATCAATCTATCTGTCTCAGATATTCAGTACATGTCTAAACAGTTAAAAGACTGGCTGACCAAATTAAGAGAGATGTTGAAAGAGGATGTTAAGCTTATGTCAAACACCCAAAGTCAAGATACAGATTTTGAGAGAGAATATTATGCTGTGGTCATTGACTGTCCATTGTGTTCTGCTGACTGTCCTTGTGGCAGGTGATTTTGTATAGGTCTGCCTTTTTCAATGCACTATTTCTCCCCACTAGTATTAATGAATATGTGGTTGACTAGATTTTGACTTGAAAGGAGAGAAAGCAATTTACAAGTTGTGGAAAAACGTACCCACGGTGACATGTTTACTGAATCTGCTGTGCTCCGCTGATACGGTAAACATGAGCTGCTGTTTGATGTCCTTACTTGGGAGTTCTTTCAGTGGAGATGGACTGTGAGAGGAAACTATCTGTGACCTCATGCATGTTTGCCCATCAGTTAGAGGAAAATGAGGCTGAGTGAATGATTGGTTTAGTGTGTGTGTGAGAGAAGAGCACCAGTTTGGAGAGCAAAGTGTGAGTTTTATGTGTGCCAAGTTACCAACTGTGGGCTTAAATGTTAGGTGTTTAACATTGGATTGGATGTTACATTGATGATACAGCAGTTTGTTAGTGTTAGACCATTTACAAACAAGATCATGTGACAGTGAATGTTTGAAATACACCACAGTGATGTAGATGATTATGCACAGACACATTGGTTAGCTTGTGACGTGTCTATCCCAGTTTGGGTCAAACACATGTGGTATCTGAACCATCAGCAGCAGACAGATCTCAGTATGATGTGTTTACTGGCAGACAGAGCTAGCTGCAGCACGCAGCCTGCACACACTGAAAGATAACACAGAGGTGATAGCCTTATTTGCTGCAGAGTCTTGATTTAGTCTTGCTAAAGCAAAAAGTCCGATAGCTGCAGACGTGACTGCCCTGGTTTTCCATCTCAAGGACCAGATGAATGTATATTTCACTTTTGCATGTAAATTCTGAGTGCCATAAAGGATACATATGATGAATGAAATAACACACTGGTTGCTAAGACAGTCTATTCAGTTGAATGACTGTGATAGCATGTCACAGTTGCTTGTAACCTATTGCTTCATTTTCTGCTTGATGATTTGACCACAGTCTTTACCACAGTCCTTAAACTGTATACTGAGGTTAGAGAGAAAAAATAACATCGGTCAGGCAAACCCTGAGAAAAACATTGAGCATCACATTTGCTTGTGTGCTTATTGCAAATTGATATAATGCTATAATGCCCCATGTTAGTGCTGGACTTCGGATTCCAAAGGTCCTGGCAGGGATTCACTCATTTTCACAGTTTATATGTTGGACATTATTAACACCATTGACATGGTGCAACATTAACAAGGGCACTAACCAGTGGCTAGCACTTCACTATGAAAGCTATACTATATAGTTACTGCTTTATGCTCAAAAGTAGAACTAAACTATTCTTAACCGGTTGACAGATAACTACAGTTCAACAGATGGACTGAGGCTGTGCTCAATGCATGCTTCCTCAGCAGAGGCTGTGTAGCACTAATGCCGCTTATAAAAGCATATTTAGTAAGCTCAACAGCTGCCGAGTTGGGTAGCAGGTGTGCTGAATAGTGTTAGACTAATTTCCTCTCTCGTCCCTAATGATTACAGTAGACTCTTATCCCTCTACTTGAGTCAGACAAGCCTCCATTGGAGGTCTGAACAATTGAGGCTTCTCGTCCTGACTGACCATTTTGCAGTTCCAGTCCAGAGTCTTTCACGCTGTCACATGTACAATTTAATGTGGAAGAGGTTTGAAGCTTTTTTGGAGGTGGAAACAGTCACATGGTTCCATTAAGATTGAAGCAGAACTATGTGTTTTATGGCACAGTGAGTTCTTTCCTTCCTCCCATTCATATAGTTTCCTTTGGAATGGAGAGGACAGGTTTGGATCCACCTTTTCCATTCTATTTGTCACAAAGGTCTCTGCACCTTCTGCAGTACAAAATATTGGATGTGTCTTCTATGAATAGCTATGTATGTATGTGTATGTATGTATGTATGTGTATGTGTGTGTGGATGGGTCAATAATGTGGTTGGCATATCTCCACTATGAAACCAGAGAAGCATCCTCTGGGTAATGCAAACAAGACCATCTGTGTGAACGTAACATGATAGATTGTCTGTAGCTGGGGAGGAAGGGGCATTTACCATACTATGTCTGATTCACTGACCGGCATAATGGAGTGGACTCTGAAATGCTTACGCTGAAATGCTTACGCACAGACTGCATTAGTGGAAGTGGAGTGTGTGCCAGTGAATCAGTCACACTCTGGCTGAGGGGGTGAAGTGCCCATCAGCAGCGTGCCAGAGGCTCCAGTTGCAGAACCTCGTCATGTGGCCGCCGGTCGAGTCCACAGCTGTGCAGCAGGCCGCGGGGCCGTCAGAGCGCGGTGACAGGTGACAGCCATCGGCCATCTTTAACACCTCCCTCTCAGCACCGGCCCCCAAACCTCAAAACCTCAAACAGCTCTGACCGCAAGCCTGCGCGCACCTGTGGTGTTGCTTTTGTTGTGTCTGCCTCCCATAATGACTCTGAGTGGGCGGCTCCTAGGAAACACATGCATGGCTATTTCTGTGTGCGAGTTGTCCTCGTCATTAAAGTCACACTCTTTGTGTGTCACACTGTTTTTGTGTGTGTGCCAAGGGTCAGCCGGGGCAAGGCTTTGTCTTTTCAGAGTTCCCACTGAAATTGCCCCATTAGGAATTACACAAGAATGCCTAATTTGGTGCTCCTCTCACACAGAAAACCTTTGAAGTGATTCATGTTTGGGAATGCTTTTCTAAAAATGACCATTTGCATAGAACTGCTCCGCTTTGCTGTATTTGGAAACACATTTGCGTCACCTGCGATTTTCTGATGGCTGCAGTCCATTCATTAGTGCTGTTGTCCACATTGCTGGAGTGGAGTAGCACAGGGGAATCAGAGCAGTGAGAGCAGTGATGAACGGGGATCGCTGGAGTCATGAATTCTTCACCAACTGACTCAGATCTGATTGTGGAAAGAGGTTTCATACCACTGAACCATGTGGTAAATAACAGCAATCATCTGAGAGAGAGTTGTTTTGTCATTCCTTTAAACCAGTGATCCAGTAAAGTAGAGTCAGACGCCCTCACTTTATCTCCCTTCCACACCACAGGGGTCTGAATGGTCCTATAATAGGAAAGCTGCTTAGGCCTCTCTGAGTTCAAAGATGCGGCTGAAGCATTTTTTTCTTCCCTCATAATGAGCAGCTTGTTTTCCATGTGTGTTAAAGGCAGTGGATGTAAAAGTGTAGAGTAGCAAGTGCATGTCAGAATTGGCCCTCAGCAACTTGTGAGATTCTACAGTGTTGGCTGAAAGGCGTTGCACTGCTCTGTCTCCAGCAGACCCAAACCACTTTTACATCCCCACAGCTCTGTGGTGAGGGGACACATTCCAAGTATCTCCAAGTGTGCAATTGGCAATCAGGAAACGCAAATGAATGACACATTCCAAAGAGTTGTAAAAGCAGAAGAGAGACATTTGCACCAGACCAAAATGGGACCAAACGGTTTTAAAAAAGTTTTAAAACAGAGTTATCAAACAGGAAAAGGAAACCTGGCAGTTAGTTAAAAAGTATGTGAAAGTGTGTCATGGGTCATGTCAAAGTTTTGTGCAGAAGTCCTTTTTCTTGCTTTTACATACATTCTGGCAGCCCCTAAAGCATTTATTTCCCCAGTTCCACTTATGTTTAGCCTCTTGTCCCCCTGTGCATGGGCAGGCTCTGGCCAATGCCAGGCTGGAAAATGTGACCCAGTAATTTTTTTTCTAAATTCCCAACAATAAGCTGCCTGTTTGCACTGTTAGCCCAACGGAGATAGATTTACATTTGCTGAAGTACCCGGCAGCGCAGTTCATTCATAAAAGCCTCTCAAAGAGATTGCTGCACAGGCTTTTATTACAATGGCAATCATTTGCTGGCCTCTGGAGGATTATGTGTCAAAATAAGCTAAGTGGTTCAATCAGCTCACTCTTCAGACAAAGGTAGATTTTCTCCTCTTGCAGAAAGGAGCTGTTCTCAGCAGAGCCACTGGAGCAAGTGAGAGAGGTCAGCTGTAGTGTAAAGGTATCTTATGATAGACAGGTTTCTATTGTAGATCATCACTGACTTTAACGGCAGGTTGGGTACATTCCCTTTTCCTGTTGCTACTGTTTGGTGCTATGTCATGGCACTGACACTTACTGGCTGAAATTTAGATTGGACGTTCCAGTAAACACCAAGGTTGTGTTGCTGACTGTGCACTTAAACAGTGTATTAGATTACTAAGGTACCGTAGTTAGCTGCCCGTGGAAAGACCTTTTTTGTTTTTAATTCTCCAGTGGAGCAGTTATCAATGGATGTAGGCATCAGATGAATCTTCAACAATCATCAACCATTTTTTAGAATGTGTTCTTATGTCAGATTTGAAAAACAAACTTAACAATAATGCTGAACAATGACCTGTATGTGTGCTGTATTTTGTGCACCCTCAGTTGGAACTCTGAATATATGGATCTAATACAGTGCAGCCCTGATTTGTACTGTTCTGTCTCCTTTCACTTCATTTGTCACAATGAATTATTGAGCCGTCACAGCTGTTTGTACATCTGCTGCTGAAGCTGCTGTCAGTTCCATTCAGTCTCAAAACAAATAGTCATTAGCACTGGTGTAAGGGAACAATAAGATGTCATTTGTTATTCAGGTTGTGTTTACCTGAAACCTTTTGTTTGGTTGACCATGACCATGATAGTACAATTTTACAAATGCCTTGTTTCACTATACCTTAAAGAAAGATGTCATTATAAAGTTGTGAAGATGTAAAGTTATATTCTTAAAGTACATAATACATCATTTACCAAACCTACAGCCTATCTTTAGTGAAACATAACAAATACAAATACAATAGATGACATAGATAACAACATAGATAGAGAGAAACAGCACAGATATGAAGTGAGTGGAAATGAGTTTGCGGTAGAGCATATTGCTCATGTATCTGTCGTATGCAGGCTGCTGGTTGGAGCTCCCAGGGCCAGGGCCTTGGCTCAGCAGATGGCCAACATCACTGGAGGCCTGTATAGCTGTGACATCACGTCCCAGTCACATGACTGTGAGCGTGTTGAGTTCGATAATGAAGGTGAGTGCTCTGCCTCGAGTGTCCTCCTCACTCTTAGACCATATCATGTCTTTCTCACGCGCTAATGACATGCTGCGTTCACACAGCCGACGTGAGCGTGGAGAACAAGGAGAACCAGTGGATGGGTGTGACAGTGCAGAGTCAAGGACCAGGAGGCAAGATTGTGGTAAGTCAGTGGCTTTGCTCTCCCAACAGAGGTATTCCAAATCAATATCACAGGGTTAAAGGACCCACATTAACCAGCAACTTTGTATAAGTGGTGTTTCTGGTAAGCAGGCTTACTCAGGTGCATGTGTTTTGATACGATGTGATGGTTTCGCCGGTGTGCAGACTTGTGCTCATCGCTATCAGAGGAGGCTTTTTGGGAACACGCGTCAAGAGTCGCGCGACATCATTGGTCGCTGCTTCGTCCTGAGTCAAGACCTGACCATTGACCGTCTTTCAGATGAGGACGGTGGGAACTGGAAGTTCTGTGAGGGCCGAGCGAGGGGCCATGAGAGATTCGGCTCTTGCCAGCAGGGTCTCTCCGCTACCTTTACCAAAGATTATCACTATGTGGTCTTTGGAGCCCCAGGAGCCTATAACTGGAAAGGTAGTATTGTTACCACATGTGCCTTATGTCTTTTTCTTCTTCTTAATTTTATTTTTTGAACACCGGGGGTCCATAGTCTAATGGAAAGCGAATTCATCAATTATTCATAAATGCAATTAATTATTCATTCATTCATTTACAACTATGTGGTCGGTAAGAACACTATTGTATGCATGTCATCAGTGTGATGCATTTGATATTTCCTCACATTTTCACATATGCACTCTTCTTGTTGCAACCATTTATGTGGTTTGGTCTGTGTATCTGTGCTGGCTGGCGCCGGCCTCACTCTCTGTTTCATTCCACCAACGCCTCCACTCCTCCCTCCTCCAACTGCCACAGGCATCGTGCGGGTGGAGCAGAAGAACAACACCCTGATGGAAATGGGCCTTTACGACGACGGGCCTTACGAGGTCGGGGATGAGAACCGACTGGACCCGCTTCTTGTGCCAGTGCCTGCAAACAGTTACCTTGGTAGGTTTTGCTCTTGGGAGGAAATGGTGAGCTCTTGGCAAGTTTACCACTACACAAACACCTCCTAGGCCCCCACTGTGCCTTTCACTTCCTCCCCTGAGTCTGTGTGATACTGTATCTGAACTCACGTATCCTGTTCATGACTAATCCGTCTGCTGTCAGTCCTGATCTGTTCTTCAACAGTGCACATCTCTTCCTCTACGTCGTAATAAGGGCAAATCTGTAGATGTGACCTCCAATAGCTACCTAGGTTTGTGAGGCCTCTTGGCGTTCGGTTTTCTATCATATGCTCTTCAAGGCTACGCCACCACAGCTCCATGGTAGATTTCATGAGGCTGACTCATCATAATCATGAGGGCATCATGTCATGGGTGAGGGGCAGGAATGCACGCCGTTCCATGGTTCGTTTTGTACCATGAGCATATCTCAGGTGTTCTTTGGTCTTCGCTCAGTTTACAAATGCTTGAGTAACGTAAGGAATGTCACTCTTGTCTCACTGTCTGCCTGTGTGTTTGTGCCTTGTATAGATGTATCTCAGACCAGTCCTTCAATTCAGCCATTTTTCATCATTTTGCATATGCATGGTTCTTAATTCTCCTTTTTTTAAGTGCCATCATTCTGAACAGTCTAAACATTTGATCTGCAGGGTTTTCGCTTGACTCTGGGCACAGTATCACCAGAAAAGGAGAACTAACTATTGTGTCTGGGGCTCCAAGAACTAACCACAGTGGGGCTGTGGTTCTGCTAAGAAAGGAAGGGGAAGTTTCCACCATGCTCTCCCCAGAGTTCATTCTAGAAGGCCCTGGGCTGGCATCCTCCTTTGGATATGATGTTGCCGTGGTCGACCTAAATAATGATAAGTAAGTGTGTGAAACAGTATATGAATATTCACCACATAAATATTAGAGACATATAATCATAAGATTAGAATAGAAATCCACAAGACTAACAAAATTGTGCTCTAATTCTCCAGGTGGCAGGATATTGTTGTCGGAGCTCCACAGTTTTTCCTGAAAGACAGCGAAGTGGGAGGGGCTGTGTATGTTTACATCAACAAGGCTGGCAGGTGGAATGACATCACCCCAATCCGTCTCAATGGAACCAAAGACTCCATGTTTGGCTTGGCTGTGGAAAACATTGGAGACATCAACCTGGACACCTTTCAAGGTTTTGCATTGTTTTGCTGTAATTTAATAAAAAGTTATTTAGACATTTTTTGACCCTAAAGTGTAACAATGCAACTGTCTATTCTCTCTCTCTGTCTTCCTCCCACACATCCTTTCTGTTCCTCACCTTTTTGCTCTCTGGCAGACATAGCTGTTGGAGCTCCCTATGATGATGACGGGGCAGGAAAAGTGTATATTTACCATGGCTCCGCTAATGGAATCATCACCAAACCTGCACAGGTTAGTGCTTTCCTGACGTAATGCTGCACGTCTCTTTAGATAAGAGGTAATGCTGCACATCTCGTTAGATAAGAACACCACGGTTGTGTGAACAGTAGTCCATTGCCGAGAGAGTGAGTGAGAGCGAGAGAGTCTATCTGAAATTCTAAAATTTGCTGCACTAAAAAACATTCGCATCTGCACGGCACAGATATGTGCCGTTCTGACTATTTACTCTGGACAATCAATACCATGCTGTTATTTTACGGTAGCTTCGCTTGGGTGCCCTTTCTTGCCTTGCCTTCACACTTGACTGCATGTGCCAGTTTTACTGTAAACACTACATTGGAAATTATTTCATTTTAGGTTCTCAAAGGGAGACAACACAATATTAAGTTATTTGGATACTCCCTAGCTGGAAACATGGACCTTGATAAAAATTCGTATCCTGATATTGCTGTCGGGTCCCTGTCAGACGCAGTGTTTGTTTATAGGTATCCCTTTATTTACTTACTACTTACAAGCATTTTATTTATTTTGTAATTTGTAAAAATGTAATTTATACATATATATATATATATATATATATATATATATATATATATATATATATATATATATATATATATATATATATATATTTATATCTGGCGGTACTTACAATGTATGTCTATGCTGCTTCCTCAGGGCCAGGCCTGTCATAAGTATCAAAAAGGATGTGACTGTAACACCAAAGAAGATTGACCTGACAAAGAAAACCTGTGGGAACAGCATATGGTATGATTTTAAAACAAGAAATCAACATTAATGGATTATGTTAAATGTTGCTCAATTTTACCATTTTACCATTTGTTATTCACAGTCTCACAGTTGAAGCTTGCTTTTCCTACAAAGCCAACCCTTCAACATACAGCCCTAGAATCAGTAAGTAGTTGATATCTCTAATATCACATAAAGTCCCGTCCTCCTGACACCATTGGCTAGAAACTGTTTTGTTTCTCTTGTCAGCTATTTCCTACCTGTTTGAGGCTGAATCGGAACGGCGCAAGCAGGGACTTATGTCCAGAGTGACATTCCTTAAAAAGGCAGACTCGGATCAAGACTTCCAGTCCAGTGGAAAACTGGAACTCCAAAGACAGAACAAGAAGGCATGCTTTCGATCCGAACTTAGACTTCAGGTGCCTGACCTTCTGTCATTATAATCTGAATTTGGATTGACACTGCCATATTCTGTCTAGCTTGAAATAGTTTTACTCACACTCATTTTTACACATGATTATTTTTTAGCACATAGTTTGGAGGATAGGTAGAAATTTAAAGGAGTACCAAAATCATCATCTGTTTTATGAATGTCTACAGAGGGTTTAGTTTCTACAGAAATAAGGACAATAGCTTGAACTAATTTCACAGTATCTTGGGAAAGGGTAGAAGGGCATAGCGTTTCCTGCTGCCTTTAAATTGGATGTTTTTGCAAGATCTTGCACATCCTGGATTTTTGCATTGATGCCTTTCATATGCCTCAGGACAACATTAAGGATAAAATCAGGGCCATTCCCATCGAGGTGTCCGTGGCCATCCAGAGCAGTAAGCGGGGCAAGAGGCAGAGCGCACTACCTCAGCTCATCCCTGTGGTGAACTCGTCCGACTCAAGCAAGGTCCTCGCAGAGGTAAGCATGTGGTCTGGCTGGCTGGAGACAGGGGAGGGAGTCCTGAGAGGAAGACCTTATAACATCCACTGCTGATATGAATCCGCACAGGTGCACTTCTTGAAGGAAGGATGTGGAACTGACAACATCTGCCAGAGCAACTTGGAGCTTCAGTACAGATTCTGCTACCGCGAAGCTAATCAGGATGTGTTTCCACCTCTGTCTTTGTGAGTGTGATTGCGAATGATAGTGATCGAAATTGACAGATGGTGTGACATCAGTTTTAATGCTTCTGCTTACAGTTTCGCACTCAGTGTTTAGGTCAACATAATGAGCTCTTGGTGTAAATCCAAATGTTTCAATCATTATTATCATCATATAATATCATCACCATATTATGTTGTCATTCAAATCATTTTATTTTTATTTTGCATGTGTATTACCTCATCTTAATAATTACTGTGTAGATAGGCTGGTTGGGATACATCCAACATTTCATTGTTCTTTTTTAGGCAAAATGGTGTTCCACTGATCTCCCTGAGTGATCAGAAGGACATCGCTCTGGAGCTGACGGTGACTAACAGGGGTGGGGACGACGCCTATGAGGCCAAGCTGGTGGGGATGTTCCCCAGCTCACTGTCCTACTCTGCCTTCCGCTCTCAGAAGACTGGGGTAAAGTCGCATCAGGGGCACACTTTTTGGTGGGCCCAATTACCTCTATTCACCAAATCTCTTGTGAGGATGATAGCCAATGACTTTTCAATCTTTCTCTGTAGGATAAGCAAGTAATTTGTGCAGCAAATCAAAATGGCTCTCAAGCAGACTGTGAACTTGGCAATCCACTCAAAAGAGATGCAGAGGTATTTGTCTTTATATATTCTGTACATTATGCCACTTCTATCAATATATGTAATTTATACCACTGGATCTAATGAAAGGATTGTTATTTCTAGCTGAAGTTCTACATCATATTGAGCACAGCAGGCATCTCTCTCAACACCACTGAAATTGCTATCAATCTTCTCCTTGAAACGTAAGAAATAAAATGACATTTCACTTGTTTAAAAAGCAAACCTTTAAATAGAATGCTCAATTAAAATGATATGCAATAACATCCCCTGGTAATAACACTGTCTCATAGAACCAGTCAGCAGGAGAGGCAGGTCAAAGTGGAGGCCAAGGCAAAAGTTGTGATTGAGCTGATGCTGTCTGTCCACGGGTAAGCATCTGAATAAGGATACGTTCTACGGGAAAGTTAACAGAGTGAATGTGAATAACACCAATAGAAACACACTGTTTCCTGATGTCCTGCAGGGTGCCCAAGACTCCCCAGGTGTACTTTGGCGGTGATGTCAAGGGAGAGAGCGCCATGACCTCTGTGGAGGACATCGGCTCTTCGATTGAATACGAATTCAGAGTAACTATCCCTTTGCAATTTTTCTCTGTTATTTTACTGGCTTGTTTCAGTTATGTAACGTTTGCTAAAGCATTTGACGACTGGACATAGAACACTCACTTTGATTGATGATCACCACTGTTGATCCAACTTCATCTTGGATGTCCTTTGATGCCCCCTGACCAGATTGCCAATCGTGGGAGGCCTTTAAAGTCCTTTGGCACCGCTTCACTAAACATCCAGTGGCCTAAAGAGAGTTCTGTGGGGAAGTGGCTTTTGTATCTCGTGGATATTGAGACGGAGGGCTTGGATCAGATCACATGCTCACCAAACGCAGAGGTTAACCCTCTTGGATTTCCTAAGGTATGTGCAACCTCTGCGTTCATCACTCAGACTATAGTCACTGTACAACAATAAAACCCATTCTGTTAAGTGTGATCTACCAAAATGAACCTGTGTGTAGGAATCAAAACCATCCCGGCAGAAACGTGCGGTTGAGGAGCGGAAAACAAGGGAAGGAGGAGGGCTCAGTTCTCTGTTTGCTGAAAAAAGGAAATACAAAACACTGGTAATTATAACTGTTGTCTGCAATTCTATACAGTAGAGACTTTTTTTTGTGAACATCAATATAAAATGGCAGGTTAGGGGTAAACTGTCTGATCATTCTTTCTGTGACAGACCTGCAATAATGGAGTGAAATGTGTGGAGATCAAGTGCCCCCTGCAGGGCTTAGATAATACTGCAGTCATTCGGCTGAGGTCTCGCCTCTGGAACTCCACATTCCTTGAGGTAAGTCAACTGCCACACGTGCATAGTCTTCATATACTGCTCTTATTCATATATTCACACTGTCCATGATATATACATCTTATGCTTAACATCTTTCGTGTCCCATCATATTTTCTTTCAAAACAGGAGTATACTACCCTCAGTTATCTTGATTTGATATTCAAAGCATCACTCAGCCTTGATGTATCCACACAGAATATTATCCTGAGAGATGCAGAAACTGAGGTGAATAGCTCTCTTTTGGTACTGCTTATGCCTGGAATAAAGGTTTAATAAAAAAAAAATGCCTTGCTGTGATATTGCTCTCAATGCCTTATATTCATCTCATATGCTCTGGCCAATCAGAACAACCACTGATTTCCACAACTGTGCTCTGTCTGTCCTAGATGAAAATCACGGTGTTCCCAGAGAAGACAGTGGCCCTCTACAGTGGAGTCCCCTGGTGGATTATCCTGGTGGCAGTGCTTGCAGGCATTTTAATGCTGGCTCTCCTGGTGTTCTTGCTGTGGAAGGTAAGCAATTAGGGAAAAAAAGACTTTATGGGTTCAGAACATCAAAGGACTAAGTGCTTTTAACATTACATCACCACATGGTAGCACAGAGTTTTAGGTCATGGAGAAGGTTGTTGATTGCAGTGATTCACCCCCTTGCTCCCTTTCTAGTGTGGGTTCTTCAAGAGAGCTAAAAAAGACCAGTTTGATGCGGCGTATCAGAAGGCTGAGATCCATGTCCAGCCGTCTGATAAAGAGAAAGTCACAACTGAGGCTTAGTACCTCAACTCATGGGTAAAATAAAAAAAAAAAAAACAAGTGTGGGCTTCTCAACCAGCATGGTGTGTCAGCTTTAACAGACTAACTTTGGCTTGAGTGAAAACATGGCAGCTTACTGTCTTTCAGCAAGGCAAATCTAACTGGCTTTGTTGCTAATGTGTTTGCATTTGAAGAAAGTTGGTGTGCATTTTTATTCTTCATGCATTTTGCTGAACTCACAGTCTCTTGTGTCTTCTCGCTGTCTCTGTGATGTGTGCCTTGGAAGTTACCTGTGTGTGATTTAAAGGCTTTGTTTGTGCTTGGAGGTTACCTGTGTGTGATTTAAAGGCTTTGTTTGTGCTGCCGTGCCGTCACTGTTTGCCTCTCAGTCCACACTGGGGCTACTTGCACTGTTTCTTACATGTCAAGCATGCATTCTGACCAGCTGCCACCAAAATGCGTGTCTGACATTTCCTGTTACAGATGATCAACACTTTATTGATTAATCAACAAACCTTCAGACAGACAAATGTTTTTTATTGAATCAATTTCCATATTCATTCTTGTTAACAGTGTGGATTTTTCAAGCATGCCAAATATGAGGACACCGTGCCTAGATACCATGCTGTGCGTATACGGAAAGCTCCGAAACAGTTTAAGGATGGAAAGATTCAACTAAGTCCGTTTGAGAAAAAGCAATGGATGACAACATGGACTGACGATGAGAGTTACTCTTAAAACACAATGTCAACATCCATGGTGCTGACTACTCTTGTAAGAAGATCTGGAGTTACAATTTCAATGGCCCAGGGAACTCATCTTCAATGTTTTTTCTTTTGCACACTTGAAACTGATGTTTTTAAATGTCTTACCATTTGTTTATCATTAATATACATTGATACAGTGCAAGAATTCCAGGGAAAAGAATAAACTGACACTTGGGATTTCCACCTGGATACTCAGAGTTGACAGAAAGAGGAGAAACACAATGTCTCAAGATGACCAAAGTAGACAGTTTCTTTGAGGCAACAGACCTTATCAAATGTACATCTTTTTTGTAATGGCATATCAGTCATCATTAATCTGCTTCAGCCAGTTCACAAAAATGACCAGAAAATTGTTTTGTATATATTTATTTTTAGTACACTGTGTATATTTATTTTTTCATGACCTGTAAATTCATTTATGTGCCAAAGAATTTGTCTTTTTTTTTCATTTTATAATTACATTTTTGAGGAAGCATGAGAGACTGGCACCTCTTGCAGCATGTGTTTATGTTGCTGCCAGGTACAACACAAAGCATCAAACCTCTTTAAACACAAAATGATCTTGTGATGTGAGCTTGGTCCCTATGACCTATGGAGACTTTGCACTTGTGTGACATACCAAGTCAGTTAGGCTTGTCAAAAAACCCTTGCTTGTAAACTCAAAGGGCTGGTTTTTTATGATTGGATTAAGCCTAGTTTTAGACTAAAAGAGAACAATGAATATTTTCATTGAAGAAAAAAAACCTATAGTCTTGAACTATGTAATCATTCACGACAAAGTGGACCAAAAAGTAGTAGATTATCATACAAGCCATGTAGTTTTTACACTGTTTCGACCAGATTTAAGATGTTCTAGTATTGCTTGGACTATTGCAATATTGCATTTTTATTTCCCCTTTCAAAAGTGACAATTGTTGAACTGTGAAGGTAGGATAGTGTCTGTAGTATAGATTATTGGGCCAACAGCTAGAGAGATCTGCTATGATTCATCAGGTACAATGTAGGATATGTTTACAGACTCTCTTACATAATTGTGTAACTACTGTGTCCATGATGATATGATCAATTTCATGGTAAAGGATTCAATATGAATTTCAGTCTGTTTATAACTTAACAAAGGGACATTTTTAACATTCTATTTTAGAATCCTGCAAGTGAAAATAATTAAATAAGTTAAGTAAATAAGAAGCAAGCGCACACACTAGTTACACTTTATCTTGATGTATTTCTGGTTTTCTAGTTTGAGGAATGAGGAATGCAAGTAGGCTCAGATGGAGGAATATGGTTTGGGTAAGGTGCTATTATGATTAGGTTTGGAGGGGTTCATGAACTGAGGTTTAGTCTGGTTATGGCAAAGTTTAGCTGACAGTTGAGAGTTACATGACAGATACTGGATAGATTAAAGATGGTGTACAAACTGCAGACTGTCTTTCATATGCTGTCCAAATAAATTGTTATTTTGTGTTTTTGTAAATGTCATCACTGGTATATTTAGTCTTGTCCTGCAAAATGTATGGCGCTCTCAAAGGGCTACACTGAAATTAAGTCTCTTAAAAATTAAAAATCTCTAAAATGTCTTAGAGGTGTATTTGTATTGTGGATCGGTTGCGCAACCAGGCTTAGGCAATGGCATGGCTTATTATGACTGCCAGGCTAGCGAAGCGGCGGCCATATAGGTTTAGTGAGATTTTTTCCCCCAGTAATTTTCTGTCAGTGATTCCCAGGACACTGAAAGACCGGGCTGCACGAAACTTGATGGGCATGTAGGGCCTAGGATGACCAAATTATTTTTAAATGTGTGCATTTAGTGACTGTACACCAGTCCGCCTGTAGATGGCCGGACACAGTTTTCTGTGAATATCTCGAGAACTGTAGGGCCTAGGACCAAATTATTTTTGTATGTTGGTCTCCAGGGGCCGTGTCAACACATCCCATATCCACTCATTTGAGGTATAGTGCCACCTACATATGAATGAGTGTGTGTCTGTGTGCGTATGTGCGTGTGTGTGTGCATGTGTGGGAGTGTGTGCATGCCTGTGTTTGTGTGTGTTTGCGTGCATGTGTACTGTGTTTGTGTCTGTGTGTTATTTTATGTGTGTGTGTGTGTGTTTATGTGTGTGCGGGTGTGTGTTTATGTCTGTGTGTGTGCGTGTTTATGTCTGTGTGTGTGTGTGCGCGTGTCTGTGTGTGTGTGTAGCTGATATGGCCCCCCATGAACGGAATTCCACGAAACTTGGCATGCATTCAGAGGGTGTCATAATGATCCTGCACTTAAAATGTAGACCCATTGTCACTTATAATATGGCTAATGCAGTCCAATTATGGAAACTACTATCATTTCTCATGTGACGACCCTGTGCCCCTTCAGGCCTTCTCCTGCCCGTGCACTGACAGGAGAAGGCCTGAAGGGGCACAGGGTCGTCACATTCATCATTGTGAAAAAAATGGCATATGTGCTGCCATTGAAGTTAGCAACCATGCAGACAAATTTGCTCTATGGACTCTTGAACTATGAAATAAAAGGCTGATAAGTACTGGAATGACTCATCAGTAAATGAAACCTAAACTAAGAAACAGATGGGTGTATACAGGTCAATTTCATGATGCTCTGTAGCCAAAGCTGTTGATTGACAACCAATCTGAGTAATGTTATTCACAGCTTGACAATATCAAATGAACAAAGGTTTGCTTGCAACATGATTAATCCTTAACACTCATGAACAGATATTGAGAATAATCATTATTCCCTCTGCATTTTACAATGAATTGTAACAAATATCCCATTAATTTAAAGCAAGACAGCAGCCATTTCATAGTGTCACGTTTGACAGTTATTGAGTGACATCCTTGACTGCTGTAGTAGCCTAATTGGAAGAAACATGTAAACTCTTACCCTTGGGTTAAGGTAAAATAACAGAGTTTCCAGTGTTGGTTCTGAAAGACACTTTATGGAGGAGAGATGTAACGCACACCAAGATAAGGTGCTGGCTTCCGGTGTGTAAATCTAAAGAGAAGGAAGGTGCCGCACACTCCAAATGAAAAAAGGTTTAATAGGCGATAATGTTTTGGCCTACAAGGCCTTCATCAGATCGCATGATGCGGTTCTGAAAGACACAACACACATTAATCAGTAAACATATTACGTTTATTGAAGTTTATGAGGTAAAAGTGAAAGTAGAACATAAGGTCTAAAATTCCCCTCTCATGACTCACTTGCAATAGCAATACTGGTATCTTTATTGAGTTCAAACATTGACCAACATCATAGATTCATTTTAGGTATAAATAGCCTTTCAGTCTCACTCGTGTTACAGCAACAACAGCAACATGGGCTCGGATTCCGATTCTGATTCCGGCTCAGGTTCAGATTCCTCTACATCAGGTAGCTGACTTCTTTTCCATTATTTTAATTCCTAACATACCATAGGACCAAATCTTTTCTCTCTTATCACAATATGCTCTTGTTTCCAGTTGGACAATATGGAAATGTTATGAAGATTAAAACCAGTGGGGCATCAGCAGCAACTGCCTGTCAGGATGGTAACAAAGAGATATCTGGTAAGATGGCAAATTGTCTTTCAACTGCAAACTGAAACTGATAAGCATTTGCACTATAATACTTTTCCTTTAAATTGGTCAAACTCTCAGTGAATCAAACATTCTGATGTAGGCTATTTATGTCCTGAACTGCAGGTAAGCGCGCCTCCCGCCAGCTGGCTAAAACAGATCTTGAGAGGATGAACAAGTACAAAGACACCATCATAAATGTTGGACGTGACACCGGTGTGGATCCAGCTGTCATTGCTGCTGTCATATCCAGAGCATCTCGGGGTGGTTCTGAGTACGTACTGGTGAATGGTTGGAGTGCCAATGGTGATATGTTTGGATTAATGCAGGTGAGCCTATGATTCACTTCACAAAAATAAATATGTAATATTGTGAATTTGAACTTCTGTTGAAGATATGTGATAGTACGCACAAATGAGATGCTGAATGGTTTACCTGACTGTTCTAGATCGCCAAACAGTGGCACAAACCGATGGGTGACTGGGACAGTGAGGAGCATATCAAACAAGGCACGGGCATCCTCACTTATTCAATAGGAATCATTCAAAATAAATTCCCCAAATGGACCAAGGAACAGCAGCTCAAAGGTATGCATTGGTAATGTATGTCCATAAGGACACACCAAAGGCTAAAAAGTAGTTAGGTTCTCCCACAATGGCAGAGTTTGTGTAGAAAGGTAAAGAGTATTTCTGACATAAGTGCTCAGAGAAATGTGATCTCCACACTATCAATCAAACCGCTAGCATGGCCACAGGGTCTGTTGACTGAAGTGGTATTTCCCTTTAGCAAGGGTCATTGTAAGTCCAGTGGCTTCATTAGCAAACCTTTAATTATTGAACTAGTATTTGTATAATTCTAGCATACGTAACTGCACTATATCGCTGTGTGTGTGTGTGTGTCTGTGTGTGTGTGTGTGTGTGTGTGTGTGTGTGTGTCATGTAACTCAATGGCCAATTTCTCCACTACAGGTGGACTTGCAGCTTACAATGCTGGAGCACAGAATGTCCATCAGTATGAATCTGTGGATGAAAATACCAGTGCGAAGGATTACTCAAATGATGTAGTGGCAAGAGCTCAGTTCTACAGAAAACATGGCTTCCACGTCTAAACCTGTCTGTAGCGCTCATGCTTATGTAATTACTGTAATATAGCGCTCATGTTTATTTTCACATGGCCACATTATTGGCATGCAATACCACAACACCACGCAGTACCACAACAAAACATGACTGTGTTAAAAAAAAAAAAAAAATGATATCACTTATAAAAACAGCCCTCTTCAGTCATGATTGATCTCTGTATTAACTTATTAACAGGGTTGGAAAGTAACATTTCGTATAAAATAAATGTAGGAAATATGAAAATTAAAATAAAATAGGAAAAATGTATTTTGAGGTAAAGGAAAATCTCATAAAGAAATAAATATTTTTTAACTAAAACACGTTGCTCACAATTGGCACCCCTGAAAAATCTTACAAAAAGCATTTCCCTAACTAATTTCAGTTTATTTAAGTTAATCAGAATGTCTGTGAACTTTCAGAAGTAGTTCATGACTTTCTTTCTCACTATGGTAAGAAAATAATCACACAGAGGCTATATCCTCTAGTCATTTTTCAACATCGAAAAGACAAGAGAATACACTAATTAAAAAAAAAAGAAAGTGTGTTGACATTTGTAAGTCAGAGAATATCTATGACAATTAAGTACTTTGTTGATCCCTATATTTAAAACAATGATTAAAAGGTTCTATTCATCTGGAATTGTGACAAACATGCTTGGAAAAAGACCCATGTTTATCTTGCCCCCACGCACAGTATGGAGGATGGTAAGATAAAAAATTCCATAAGAACCACTATTGGAGAGTTACAGACAAAAGTGTCATCTTGGGGTCACCAAGTCCCCCAAAAAATCTTCAAAGGTGACCTCATTGCTAATAGCTTATTTAGAGGGCATACTAGGTAACAGCCTGCCCAGTCATTTAATTACCAATGTAAACTGCAGGAGTTACTACTGTAAATGGTACAGTAACTTTGTTTGGAAGTGTGGTCTATTGTCAGATGAAATGAAAATTGCACTCTTTGGCTAGAAACATGTTAGGTGTGTTTGGCATAAATAGAAGAATGACTATACTGAAAAGAACCCCATGCCTAATGAGAATTATGGTGGAGGCGCTGTGCTATTGTGGGGCTGTTTTTATTCCCAAAGGCCTTAGGAACCTAATTAAGGTGCATGGTATCCTGAACAACAAGAAAAACCTGAACATTTTCAAAGGAAATCTATCAATCTCTGACAAGACACTAAAAGTTGGTCATGATTGGATCATTCATCAGGTCAATGAACCAAAACAATCGTTCAAATCAAAACAAATATGGTTTACTGAACACAAAATCAAGCTTCAGCCATTGCCATCTCAGTCCCCTGATCTAAACTCCATAGAAAAATAGTGGGGTGAGTCAAAGAGGAGAATGCACAAATGAGGACCTAGGAATCTGGATGAGCTGGGGAGATTTTTTAAAGACGAACGGTATTAAATCTCTTGCTTTGTATTCTCCAAGTTTATGGGGTGTCATAGGTGAATATTACACACTGTTTTATTGGCAAAGGGAAGCTTAAGAAGGTATTATAAGCAGGCGTGCCATGCCAATAATTTTGAGCAACGTGTTTTTGTTAAAATATTTATTTCTTTATGAGTTTTTCCTTTTTCTCAAAATAAATTTGCTTCCCTTCAAGGTTGGATTTTTCCTATTTCTTTTCATTGTGAGATTAAAATAAATATATTCCACAGCCTGCCCATAAACCTGTGCAATATACTGTACATACTGTATATTACTATCTATTAAGTTATATAGAATGTCTATTTATACTCGACATATACTATTTTATCTCTGTAGACATGTCATCTGGAAAACCTGTATTTATCCAACTATACACTGTACATTATTAATCTCTATTGTATACAATTATACTCTACCTGCACTGTAATGCTTCTTTGCACTTCTGGTTGGATGTCAACTGCATTTCATTGGCTCTGTACCTGTACTCTGCTTACTGACAATAAAGTTGAATCTAATCTAATCTAATTTTAAGTTAAACATATTTAAATAGAATAAGATATACATATTTGGGAAATTAATACATTTAATGTTTGGGCAGATATGTGTAATATTTAATCAAATACATTTGTTTATTTGAGAAAGCCAATAATGTATTGGCTGAGTATTTACTTTATAGTAGGCCTACTGACAAGGGGTTACAAACAGCCTGAAAAAAGCAACACTAAGTAACCCCAACACTTGAATGAATTAACATATAGGCGGCGTTAGGCTTTTTTAGGCACCCCTGAAAAATAGTCCTGATCCTTATGATTTTGTGAAATTGTTTAGTGATCAACCCTTAGGCTACTTTTGCAAACCTGATTTTAGTGATGGAATAGGATAAATGACGAAAGGCTCAGTTGTAGCCCCCTGATCGAGTAGGCCATCATTGGCACTGCCAGCCGTTATCCTGTACGCACTGTGCGTACAATTTTTCAACGCATTATTCATGAAATCGTTCATTACAACAATAAAAATTGCTTGTGTACTGTCTTAATTGAAACATGTTTCGCGCACCTTCGTGCGCCTTTTACTGTTAAACATCTGAAAAATATGACGAGCACTACGATGATTTATGACTGAATGGAACGTTGCGTTTTTATGTACGAGAACTGCTATCATGTCTTGACAAAAACACCAAATCATCTTCTAATGTATCCTTATGTTGAGATGTCCATTCGCTTCGCCCTAAACATAGGCTATCATTTGTGCGCGAATTCAAGTTTCAATTAAGACAGTACACAAGCTATTTTTATTGTTGTAATATTGAACGATTTCATGAATAAAGCGTTGCAAAATTGTAGGCTACGCACAGTGGCGGCGCTAATGGTAGGCTATGCCTCTGATTGGAGGGCGCCTCAGTCTACTATTCAGTTTACTAGCCTACTACGCAGATAACTTTGGGGAACGGTCGTCAGAGTATCCTACCTTCATCTATCACTGAAAAGGTATGGCCAAAGATCCTTTAGAACAGCTTTCTCAACTGTCTCTGGAGTGAAAATGAAATCTAATCGAATGAACACATTAAAGTAGCCTATAGTATAGGCTACATTTGGAGTAGGCCTATTTGTGGAACCAATTTGTGATTCCTTGATCACAATGATGCCAGTTATATCGGAATTACCCTATACCCTATTCACTACGGAGTCCAATTTTGTCTAACGTTGCACATTGGTTAGGCTACAGTATTCGACATTTGTCTACTGTTAGCTTACGAGTAGGCTACATCGAGTTGGTATGGTAATATAGCCTGACAGCCTACCAGACACTTATTTTTAACTGTCAATGCCAATGAAAAGTAATTCGACCTGACGGATCAGACTCATTCATATCAGTGAACTGAAACACTTGAACAACAAACCCTGACACAGTCTGTTTCCCGTTAGATGGATATAGGCATAGACATAACAGAGAGGTAGGTATGAATGGGATTTGGACAGCACCAAAGTCTGTGAGTCGGGACTGGGATTGTCCCATTGTCAAATGGCTGCTGTGTCCTGCTGTGAAAACGCCCTCAAATCTAAGATTTAAAAAATTCACTGTGACAAAATTAGGCTGAACACCTTACCAATTTTCTTTTATATATGATTTGATATATGATAACAAGACTTTGATCATTCAAAAAAAGTCAGTTTGGACCTGATACCTGTTGTCAGTTTTTTGGAATATGGCTCTGAAGTTGGCCGAAGATGTGTTTTTTTCCTTCAACTAGCCTAATCATTTACTGTGAGAGACCACATTTTGTACAGTGTTTAACCTGGTACCAGAGATGCTTACTGAAAAAATCTAAGTCTTCTATCTGAAAAACTGGGGGCTCAACAACTCTTCAAATGTGCTATTTTATTTCGCCAAGCTATTTTATTTACTTGAGCTACACTGCTGACATTCCATGTCCGGATGATAATAACATATATTGACTGTAGAAAATTTGGCTACAGGTGAGATAGTTTTCCAGTTTAAACATGGCTTTTCAGAGTATATGATCCCAAAAAATGCCCATAAAGACCCTCCTGTCACGGCTCGCATTATGTGTGGCCCAATTAGATGACGATTGTTTTTGAATCAGTAGATGTTCCTCTCTCCAGCAACAGTAAAGCCACTGTGCATGTGAGATAATGCCTCATAAAAATGACCAAAATTTAGAGATGAAAATTCTGCTTTCAGTGGGTCTGATAAACCCCTAGTACACCCTCTTAATGTCAATGCTTTATCTTCAACTTTTTGTCTGTAAAACTAGGGAACTCTATGGAAATATAAAAGTTATGTCCATATCTTTATCAGAATTATCAGGGTAGCCTGTAATTTTCAGCCATAAATTGCCTGTTTTTCGAGGGTCTCCAAGGGGGGGCCCCAGAACTCAGTAACGATAAATAGCTGGAGGGTTTTACTCATTATGTGTTAGGCCCCAGGGACTTTTCAGTTGGAGTTACTGCCTTTTACCACTAGATGTCCTCATTTGTACCTTTTTTTGTAATTTTCGGAAATTGTCTGATGCTCATGTGTTTGAGTGATTACACCTGTCATTGTTAATGAATCAGGGTATTTAAGGAGCATGTGTTTGTTAGTGCCTTTGCTGCTGGGATGGTCGAGGAAGGACGGCACGCTGGTTTCCGGTCGTGAGAATTGATGGTGGAAAGCGGTAACAGCGGTAACTTGGGCTTAGGCCCAAGATAAGGAATCAAGAGGATTTGGAGGATGATATGTTTTGGGAGGAAGTGAGGAAAAAACAAGAGACCAAGATCAGATTCTAGCAGCAGTAACGAATCCGTAGACACAGTTAAAAGAAGTAAATCTGAAATGAGACCTAGAACTAAGGAGCCAGACAAGGAAGTTTGGAAAGTAATCATAGTGTTTGATCAGCAAGGAGGGCCAGATTTACACCCCATTCATGCTACTAAAGCTATATAAAAAGAAATAGGCAAAGTGAATCATGCTCGCTTTATGGGAAATGGGAGACTACTGATTTTTGCAGTGTCTGAAGTTCAGCGAGATAAGATATTACAGAAAACCACATTAAATGGTTCTAAAATAACCTCACACATTCCAGGAATAGCAGCAAAGAAAAGAGGAGTCATAACTGGAGTCCCAGTTTCAGTTTCCATTGAAGAGGTCAAGAATAATCTGAAGGGGGGAGAGATGGTCGATGTAAAACGCTTGACTAAAGGTAAAGGAAAAAGCAGAGAGCTTGTCAGTTTTACTTTTTTTTTAAGAATAAAATTCCTGCCAAAGTCCAAATGGGTTTTATGAGCTACCCAGTGCGAGAATTCATTCCCTCTCCAATACGATGTTTTAAATGTCAGCGTTTTGGCCATGTAGTAGCACAATCTAAAGGTAAAATTAGATGTGCAAAATGTGGAGGGGAGCATGAATATGGGGAATGTGGGGAGAACGTTCAGCTAAAATGTTGTAATTGTGGAGGTCAACATAGTGCTGCCTATGGTGGATGTGAGAAACCGAAGGAGGCGAAAGAAATTCAGAAATACAAACTGACTCATCAGGTATCACATGCTAATGCACTAAAGGAGGTTAATAAAGCTAAGAAAGATGTTGATGTTAATGGATTTGTATCTCCAACAGAGCAAAACTCTTGGACTCCAAGACAGAATAATGGGAATCATAATTATCAACAGACAAAGGTAGGCCTGACCAGGTTTAGCCCGGGGGCAGAATGTTGTGAATGCAAAACAAGAATCTCAAGAGACCCTGCTGATAAATAAAAAAGGAATTCATAGCATTCGGCAAAAGGTTATACTAGCATTAGGTATGACTGGGGAAAAGAGAGAGGAGGAGGGTGTATGACCTTTATTAGAGAACAAGTGTCATACAGACATTTGGGTACAGCTGAGGAACATGAATGTATAGTGACTGACATTTTTTAATGGGGATAATGGTAAATACACAATTGTGAATTACTATAATCCATGTAAAACTTTAACAAATGAATTGTTGAACAACATTATAAAAAGATCTCAGAGAAATATGGTGTGGGGATTTTAACGCCCACAATAGTTTATGGGGAAGTAAACATACAGATTTAAATGGTGAGGCTGTAGAGGAAATGATAGAATGCTAGTATGTTTAAATAAAGGTAGTGGAACACGGATAAATATATACAAGAATGAAACGTCATGTATTGACCTTACCTTAGTTGATAGGAATATAGCAAGTATCTGTGAATGGGAGGTTGAACAGAACACAATTGGTAGTGATCATTTTCCTATCTTTTGTACAATTGAAGTTGAACTGAAGACTGAAGAAAGTTACATTCATCATAAATGGCACTTTAGGAAAGCAGACTGGGAGAAGTTTTTTATAAATTGTAATGAAGAAATTAAGAATATTCCAGTGGAAGAGCAATCTATAGATCAGATGAAATAATGATTTAAGTATCTTTATTCTTACTGCAGCTAGTCAGGCCATTCCTATAAGTAGTAATCAGAAGATAAGAATCAATGTTCCATGGTGGAATGATGAATGTAAGAAAGTCATTAAAGATCGAAATAAAGCCTTTAAAAATTTGCGTACAACTTTAAATTCAGATAATCTTATAGAATATCAAAGAAAGAAGACTCTAGCGAGAAAAGTAATTAAAGAGGTAAAAAGGGAATCTTGGAGACAGTTTTGCTCCACAATTTGAAGGGAAACTACCTTAAATAAGATGTGGATGATGGTCAAAAAGATGTCAGGTACAAACAAACCTTCAAGTATTCCTGTACTAATTGATAAGAAGTTTAAAGCTGTATCAGATGAGGAAAAGGCTAATATGTTGGGTAAATACTTTGCAGATATACATAAAGGTGATCACTTGGATGAATGTTTTAAGAAAAGAAAAGAGGATATCTTAAAGGAGAATGAAGATATATTAGAAGTTAAATCTGAAATAGGGACTATACTTGTTGATGACTTTAATATGTCAGAATTGAAAATGGCGGTAGATAATACAGCATACTCCTCACCAGGATGTGATAATTTGTGTTATGCTATGTTCAGGAAACTTCCTGAGGAGGTATTGGAAAAGATTCTTGAATTATTTAATAACATTTGGAATGAAGGAAAATTACCTACAATATGGAAAAAGGCAACAATTCTTCCATTCCTTAAGCCAGAAAAGATTCTAGTAATCCAGGTAATTATAGACCCATAGCTTTAACTTCACATCTAGGAAATCTTATGGAAAAATTGGTTGTGGATCGTTTGAATTATTTCTTAGATTACAAAGGATTGCTTAATAGCTATCAAACAGGATTTAGAAGGAGTAAATCAACTACTGATGCTCTTGTTAAACTTTGTAATGAGGTTGAAAAGTCTCTAGTTATGAAGGAGGTGATGGCTGTTTTTCTGGACATAGAAAAAGCTTATGACACCATGTGGAGAGAAGGCCTGTTAATTAAGTTGGAAAAGATTGGAATAAGTGGGAGGATGTTTAATTTCATTTTAGATTTCTTGTCTAATCGTACTTTGAGGGTCAGAGTAGGCAATGGATTGTTAGAGGAATATATGGTGGAAAGTGAAATTCCCCAAGGGAGCGTTATCAGCCCTATTCTATTTAACATCATGATTAATGATTTATTTGAGAAAGGGGGGGAAAGGGCTGTTGTATGCAGATGATGCTGTTGTATGGAAAAGGGGGCGTAATGTCCCATATATAGTAGACAGATTACAAAAAGAAATGAAAGTATCAGAACAATGGGGCTTAAATTGGGGATTTAAATTCTCTTTATCAAAGTCTAAGGTAATGTTTTTCACCAGAAAGAATGTATACAATTGTATACAATTGAATGTATACATGAACTATTTTAGATTAGTCAGATGAGTTCATTTATTTTCAAAAGGTTGACATTTCTGTGTTATAACTCTATTCTAATATTTTGATATACTGATTTTTGGTTTTCAAGTAAGCCATAATCATTAAGATACTAAACTAAAAACTAATTAAAAATGGCTTGAAATGTTTCCCTTTATATCTAATGAATCTAGAATACAGCAGGGAAAATAAGTATTGAACACGTCAACATTTTTTTCAGTAAGTATACTTCCAATGAGGCTATTTGCATGACATTTTCACCAGACATTAGTATTAACTCAGATAATCCACCCATATAAAAAAATCCAAACATTAAAGTCCATAGGTAGAGTTATGTGTAATAAAGTGGAATGACAGGAAAAAGGTTTTGAACATGTCTGCTGAAATGTCTTAAATACTTTGTGGAAAAGCCTTTATTCGTAATGACAGCTTCAAAGCATTTCCTGTATGACGAAACTAATCAGTCACAGTATTCTAGTGTGAGTTTGGCCCATTCTTTTAAACAGATAGTACTTTAATATTGAAGATTCCAGGGGTCCCTCTTGTGAATCCTGATCTTTAGTTAACTTCAAAAACTGTTCAATTGGATAGAAGTCAGGGCCTTGATTTCCTTTCTCTGAAACCAATTGAGTTTCCTTTGCAAAATGGTTTGGATCATTGTCCTACTGGATGGTCTAGCCATGTCTCATCCTCATCATCCTAGTGGATGTAAAGATTCTCCCGGAACAAAATCACTCCATTCATCATTCCTTCAACTGTATGAAGTCTGCTAGTACCATGAGATGAAAAACAGCCCACACCATGATGCCACCACCTCCAAACCTCACTGTTGGTAGGGTATTTTTAGGGTGATGCACAGTGCATTTTCTCCTCCAAATATGGTGTGTAGTATGACATCCGAAAAGTTTTAAATTTTGCCTAACCAGAATACATTCTCAGTAATTCATAGGGTTGTCCAAATGTTGTGTAGCAAACTTTCAACGAGCTTTGACATGTTTTTCTTCAGCAATAGAATCATGCGGGATGAGCGTGCATAGAGGCCATGGCAGTGGAGTGCATTACCTATGATAGTGCGGCAGATTAGTGAAACAATCGTTCACTTTGTGATACAAGCATCAAACTTGGCACAAATATCCGTTGGGACCCACTTTATCCAAAAAGCACATTAGCCACGCAAAAAATCCAATATGGCCGCCATTTTCCAAGATGGCCACCATTGAAAGCCATTATACTTGGTTTTTGACTTGGATTGGCATTGGATAATCACATTTTGATCTTGCAGCTATCTAAATATAGGTATATCAGATATCTAAATATAGGTATAAGGGTCTGGACTTTCCAATTCCGTTCTGGACTTTCCGTCTAGTGACGCCTCTGCTCTGTAGCTAGTCATATCAGAATGTCTGCATTACAAATTAATTTATTTATTGCATTTGCAGGCACACAATGGAGTACACTCAAGACTAATGTGGTAGCATTTACATCTTCCCAGACATTCAATCTTGACACATTTAGTCAATTGTTGACAGCTCTTGCCAAATGTCACCTTCTTTCCTCCAACTCCAGTTGGCAGGACTCTCCATATTCATTTGATATATACTTGCCTGACCCCAGATACAGGCAGCTTGATAGGTTGCACACTTCACATGCTTAGCAAGAGATGCCCTTGTTGGTGGAATGGCATCATAGGACCTCTGCTTCCGTGCAAACAGGTCAAGTCTTGTTTCATCAACTTCATCAGCAGTGCTGTTCTCAGTGTTGTGCCAGTTCACAGCTTTTCTGAACTAGTTCAAGTTCAGTTCATACATGCTCAAAGTGAACAGTTCACGTTCAAAGTTCACAATTTTAATTCTGAACTAGTTCAAAGTTCAGTTCATTTTACTTTTTTCGTGAGATATTCAAATAAATACTTTTTTCACACTACGAGCTAGAAATCACTATACGTTCTTTGAAGCTGCTCATTGTAGACATTTGCTCATGACACTGCAATTGTGGGTTTCTTACCAGGTGATGAAACTTGCAGCAGTACAGACAAGGTAGACCAGTCTCCGTGCCATCACTTCCACTAGCCTTTTTTTTTTTTTTTAATTGCAGCGCTTTCTCTCACTCTCGTCATTGGTCTGTCTCTCTCTCTCTCGCTCCTCCAGCCCTCCGCGCTCTCGTCGTTGCCTGCTACGCGGCGTTGCTATGCCTACCCCGCTCTGCTGCAATTCATCACGGGTAACGTTTTGCGGAAGCCAGTAGAAGCTATGCTATTCAACTATTCTCAGCCGGACACTACGTTGCCCGCAATGCATTGCGCACACAATGTCAAAACCATTTCTGTCTGGTGATACATGATTTAAGCGGCACCAGCGAGAATACAGGAGGGAGGAACTTTCTCTCGTTGCGTTTCAAAAGAGAAAACAGATGTCACTCAGTTTTCAATGGAAAACAAATTCCAACGTTCATTTACAGTGATGTCTGCCGTTCATGACACATAATGTGAACTAATTCACGTTCTAGTTCTTTATTAAAAAAATGTGTTGCGTTCAGTTCAACGTTCACGAAAAATGAGCGTGTTCAATGAACGCGTTCTTTTGAACTCGTTCACGCACAACACTGGCAGTTCTTGTTGTACATTGCTATGACAAACTTCAAGTGTGCTGAGATCCACATCATCCGTTACTGGTGGGTATTGACTGAGCTTCTCAAAGACATTAGACACTTCAGGGCACACTTCTCAGGATTGCCAGGCAGTCCATTTGCCTCTACCACGAAAGGCTAACACAACATCACAACCAGGGAGGGCATGGACAAAAAGCATGCACTGTAAAAAATAATAAGTAATGGTTACTTGAAAAAAGGGTGGGAACTCGTTGCCTTAAATAAGTTAAGTAAACAAAACTTTTCTCTTCCAAGTTATGTTTACTTGATGTCTACAAGTAATGCTTACTTAGAAGAAGTTATCCTTACTTAAGACTTTAAAGTTCTGGTTACTTACTTCCAACTAGTAAAGTTTACTTCATGCCCTCAAGTAAAGCTTACTTGAAACAAAGTTGTATTTACTACTGTTAAATGAGTTACCGTTACTTTGAGTTGTAAAGGGTACTTTATGTTGGATAGTAAAGTTTACTTGCAGAATATACACAAATAGTTGGCACTATTAGATTAGATAACTTTATTGTCATTTTGCAGAGTACAAGTACAAAGACAACAAAATGCAGTTTGCATCTAACTAGAAGTGCAAAAAAAGCAGAAAAATGCAATGTGATACACAAAGACAGGTGGTGCATAGACAGGATAAGAAATATGCGGTGTAAACAGTAGTATACAGTTGGTTTACAGAAGGTGGTTTAGAGTAATATAAATTAGGTATAAATATGTGCAGTGTATTAGCAGAATAAATATGGATATTCGGTATGAACCATATAGACATATATGTACAGTATACAGCTATGTGCAGTGTGGTAACAGTACTGTAGTGCAGAAACAGTAACATAACAGTAGTAAGAATACGTGTATGTGCAGGATGAATAGTATGAAGAGCAGTAGAAAATGCCATGTAAAAGGGTAATTACAGTATGTACATTTGTAAATAAATAGAACACTATGGGTGGGATAGGGTAGTGCAATTGTCCGCGGGGGGTGGGTGTCCCCCGTCAAGGTTTCCATGGTCATGGTGGACACCTCAACAGGCACAGGCAAGGAGGCATCGGGCGGGGGCTTAGTTGGTTGGTTGTCACCGGGATGCACAGCTAGAGTTCAGTAGGGTGACAGCCGCAGGGAAGAAGTTTCCTCTGAACCTGCTGGTTTGGGTGCAGAGAGACCTGTAACGCCTCCCAGAGGGGAGTGGGGTGAACAGTCTGTGGTTGAGGTGAGAACAGTCTTTGATGATGCTGCGCGCCTTACGCAAGCATCACTTGCCCTGGATGGCCTTGATGAAGGGGAGTGAGGAACCGGTGATGCGTTGGCCAGTTTTCACCACCCTCTGCAGTTTTTTTCGGTCATATTCTGGTGTAACCTCCATGTTTCAATCAGTAGTGTTTGAGCAACTGACCTCTGACTTCACATCCAAATAAGCAAAACTTACATGTCCAGTTCATTGCTCTGCATTTTCAGTTTTCCAACTGCAAAAAGAAAAAGAGGGCAAAATTATTATCAATATGCATCTATTGGCCATGTTTAACTAAAACAGCTGATTAAGTTTATCACATTAAATGTTAATTTAAATTATTTCTCCAGAGACCTAATTAATACTGTTAAGCTAAAAATATTATGATTTGGCAACTTAATTTTCTCTATTGCTTCAGGCCTAGTACATTTATCACAATAGAATTTAAAATGTCAATCATACGTTGGAATTATATGACGCCATTTTGCACCTCAATAACGGCACATTCGTTCAAATTCCACACACTGTAACCTAAGTCCTCTTGCTAAATCACAACGAAAGATTTTAGATAAAAGACCATGGCTTTCTCAGTCAGTAAGGTTATGAGTCCAATTATCCTAATTGTTTTATCAATACAGTAGGAATATCGACGTAAACCATACACAGTTTAATCTTTACACGTTTTGAATCAACTTAGCATGCTAGCAAGCGTTTCTCATGAGAAATGGCTAACGTTAGAACTAAACTTCATTAAGAGAGCTCATGAAGACAACTGCTATTGGCAAATTTATACAGCCTAGAGCTAGTTCTAGACCCCCAGGCGCCACCACTTCCTCATAACTTCGATAACAAAAAATATCAAAGGGCTTGAATACCTAGAATATTTGTTTTCTGCTCTGCATGGTCTGAGGCAGTGTTAACAAAGATCTTTGGTGTTAACTCGCATAGCTGCTATCAGTTAGCTGCAAACTGTTAGCAGCTAGCGCATATATCTGCCACTTAGCAAGTTGAACTTAACATTACCCCAGTTGTTAATGAAACCGAATGTACAGTTTTGCACAAATGCTGTTAGTTCAACCTATACTGTAAACATTTGACACATTAATACATACTGTAAACTTACCGGACAGAGCAAGTCACTGGTGAAGCTGCGTTACACTCCCATCCCAAAAGTCAGCCACACTGTAACACTGCCGACCGTTGGCTGTGGAATCCAGAATGCTCCCTCTGTTAACTGTGCGCGTGTGCACTGCGTGAGTCCAGTTTACTCAGGTCTGAGTTGTGAAGCTTACTCGTGTATCTCAAGTTTTAGACCCCATTGTTGCAAGTTCGGCACATTACTAATGTTACTCTAGTAAGAACACTAGGTCAACCTATAGTAAGTAAAGTATACTTGTGTTACTGCAGTAAGATGTAGTGTTATTTTTTACAGTGTGCCAAGCATGACTTACCATGACCAAATTCAACTGCGCCGGGATTAGTGTGTGCTTCACCTCACTGTGTGTTCACTGTGTGCTTAGTGTGCTTCACTAATTCACGGATTGGGATAAATACAGAGACCAAATTTCCCTCACGGGATCAAAAGAGTATATATACTATAGGCCTATACCTTTTTATAGCCCACCAGTAACCCAGCTTCTATCAGTTTGCACGGATCATTTCTCTAACTACTTATATTCCAGTCGGTTCCTTGCCTTTGTGCTTTTTCTTAGCGTGTTCAATACTTTTTCCCTGTGTCATTCTACTTGTTTACTCTACTTTTAGGCATTAATGTTTGGGTTTTTATATATGTGTGGATTACCTAAGTTAATACTAATGTCCATTGAAAATTCCATGTGAATAGCCTCACTGGAAGTATACTTACTGAAAAAATTGTTCACGTGATCAATACTTATTTTCCCCGCTGTATATGAAAGATTTATTTTTGGAAATATAAATACATAGAGATAGATAGATACTTTATTCATCCCGAGGGAAATTTTAGGCATCCAGTAGCTTAGACAACCAACACAACAAACACACATATATCTCACATACATAAACATCACTCATAGAAATGTAGAGTTAACCAATTGTAAAGTGATTACAAAGGTCTGATATGGACTGACCAAGTGATGCAATGACCATTATAAGATGGAGTGTGTGCAATGGTGGTAGAGCAAAAGTGAACAGTGCAATAGCTTGCTTATTATTAAATATTAACTATGACTATGAAAATACAAAAATGTAAGCATAATACAATTGCTTGACAAACAAGAAAGGAAAAACATATATACTTTAAGAAGAATATATAGCAGGAAATAAGTTATAAGATGTAGATGTTATGACCACATACAGATTGTGTAGGATTGTGCCTATAAGACAGTCAGGAGTACAGCAGACAAAGTGATAATGTAGGGGCTGAGAGAGACAGGCTCATGCTGAAAAGTCCATTTCACCCCTAAGGTTGCCCTTTTGTGTGGTATTGAAGAGTTGGATGGCCCTGGGTACAAAGGACCTCCTCAACCTGTCTGTTGAGTAACAGTGATAAAAGTCTGCCACTGAACATGCTCCTCTGTTTAATATATGTGCTGTGTAGTGGGTGGCGGTCATTGTCCATGATCACCAGCATCATGGTCCGTTTCTCTGCAGTTGTTGTAAGTGACTCTAGCTCAATGCCAACAACAGAGCCAACTTTTCTTACCAGCATGTTCAGACGCTCAGCATCTCTCTTCTTAATGCAGGTGGTGAAGAGTGTAGAGCCTGAGGCTACATGATAAGAACTCAGTGGTGGAGCAGGTAGGCTATGTGTGACATGCCATGCTGACGATGATGATTATGATGACTTATTAACTGCGATAATGCACTGGATAATGATAACATAGTAAGGCCGTGCTGTGATTATAATAACAAAAAGGGCAACTTACATTTTCTAACTGAATGATTTGCAAACCTGGACAGCAAAGTGTCAAATCGACGTTAATTGTTGGTCAGATTGATCAGTTTCCGTCAGACGCCCAAAATTCAACATTGATGGCATGAGTGGTGGTTGCTCTTTTAAGCGTCGAAAGGGTTCTATCTTGGAATGGTTATCAAGGTAAAGATGGGCTAAAACTCTGTAGACTGACGGAAATGTAGGCTACAAAACGTCAAGTCATATTCATGCACAAGCCAACTGCTATATAACCTATACGATAGGCTGGAAGACATTAAAGATAATTAATTAATAGGATAGCTATACTGTTCCAAAATGTACCAGCAATAGGTAGTATAGCCTACAGGAATAAAATATTTCCAGCAACAGCCTTGTTTATTTTGTGTTGTTTCAGTTGTCCTACAGGGATAACTGGCATAAATTACATTAATGTCCATGACAATCTAGGTAATTTAGCTCTTTACACATAGGCTTCAGTATTTTTTTGGTGCTGCTGTCAATTGAGCATTGTATAGTTTAAATGTAGCCTATATAATAATTTGAAATTATACTTTGAATTCAAGCAGAAACCCTTCTTTCATAATTGCTTATATAGCCTACTTGAATATGGAGATCATGTGCCCCATGGCTACCAGTCAGAGTGATGGGCAATGAGGCCTACATCACGTTCAGTGCTTCATGACTATGACAGTTGAAAATATATGTATATTTAGGGGTAATACAAAGATTTTGTATTTAATTAGGTGTGCCCGACCGATTTGAGGGCCGCTTGGGCCAAATATGCCAGGGCTGACTTTTGGTCCCAGTCCACCCCTGCAGGGCAGTGTCATCTGCATATATATAGGTGTGTGTGGGAGTGAGAGCCAACATTCGTTTGTGCAGAGTGTATGCAGTATGGGAGACAAAACACAGCCCAGTGGGGCCCCAATGTTTATTGTGGGTTTAATTACAAGGGGGGCAAATTGGGATTTTGTTCTTGCAGTTGGGATCGCGCACATATTTTATATTCAGCAGCACAAAAGTCAGAATACGTGTTAAATCTCTGATAGCCCTGCAGTGGATTATCTACTAGGCTACAACACTATGTTTTATATTATAGTATTTTTTTTTAAATTAGGCTATTGATTGAATTTACATAGTTGTTTATTATTGCTTGATTATTTATTAAATTGTTTAGGGTCTAGGCCTACTCTTAAATTTAACTATTGTTGTTATTTGTATGTCGCTTTGGATAAAAGCGTCTGCTAAATACCATAACCATAACATCACCTTCCAGCATATGATGATTTCAACAATAACACAACTATTCCTGCACCATGCGGCACTTGGCAATATGCTCTTTACTAAACAATATGCCTCAAGTAACTGCTCAAGGAACTGTTCAATTTTATCCTGTGGCCTTTACATGTTTTTGATGTTTCCCAGAAAATATTCTAAATTGTTCAAAATGAGTTATGGCTCACTAGATTTAGGCGGCCATGTTGCAACGCTTTTTGGGCACTTTTTGGGCATCTATTTCGCAGAAATGCACGTGTGCAAGGCTTCACGACACCAACCTTGCTCCAGCAGCGAGATCACAACACACGATTGGCACGATGTCTTCACACACCACATGATTGGTAGGCTACAATGTATTCACATGTCGACTTTTTGCCGCGGAAGGGGTGGGATATGTGTAGACAACTGCCATATTGGCGTTACAAACTTAACCCCATGCATTTCTATGAAGGATATTTTGAGTCCTGTGTCATTAGAAAGTCTCTGGTTCAGTCAGCCAGGTCACTAATGGCCATCTTACACCAAACACCTTTGACAAGATTTGGGAAAGATTCTTGAAAGATTGTAGTCTTTTAAACTATGCCCCCCATTCAAGCTTTCCTCAAAAGACTCCAATCTTTCAAGAATCTTTCCCAAATCTTGTCAAAGTTGTTTGGTGTAAGGAGGCCATAAGTCAGCTAGAGAAGTTGAGGCAGCAAAGCTGCCCAGTGTAGAATTTGACCACTAGGTGGCACTTTCAACATAAATCCACTAGTGTGTGTGGGCCAGCTGGCTAGTTCACTATTTAACCCTTTAATTTTTCAGGTGTTCTTTATGCTGGGCTATTATACTTTCAGTGGACCTACTAATGTCTGAAATGCAATGGCGGGCCTCTAAAAAACACCCACAAGAGACATTTTTGGTATATCAAAACCGTATATTACCTTAACGTTTTTCTTATTTAAAGTCTTACAACCTCACCTCAGCGCTTTCTTTGCTGTATATTCTGTCAGGCACTTTCTCAAGCGTACTAATAGTTATGACGTAGCCTTAAGGGCCAGAGGGGCCATGTTTCCAGCTATGCAACCAATCAGAATCAGAGCTGTCCTTGTATGCAATCGAGTAATCAAATGTAAACCGTGAGAATGTATAACGTTATCACATTAAATGTCACTATTGCAGTGACATGTAATCGAGTTCTTCGTGCAATGGTCTGAAGTTAAATTTAGTTAATTACTAATCAATACATTTCAAGTTTGTATGAAGGAGCGGTATCCTACTCGGCATTTGACAACATTGCGTTCATTCTCATATTAGCTAGCGAACTGTCAGCTTGCGTTGACATAGGAAGATTTTGAGTGTTTCTTGGTTTTACAGAATTGGATTCAATGACCACAGGCAATTATCATTGTGAATAAGAACCAAGCAGTTTGACAGCTTTGCTAACTAAACACGGCGCTAGCTATCAAGCTTGCTAGCTGCCCCACACAGCTTACCACTTGATAGTTAGCGTGTGCAGCACTTTTGAAGAATAAGTACACGTTTTACCTCCGTGAGGATAGTCACGTAAACAACAGTCATTATGAGGATTTTAAGAGCTTTGATGAAAAATGCCGCAACCGGAAAACAAATAGATTATTTCTCCAGATTTTCTCCATCGCCACTGTCAATGAAACAATTTCTGGATTTTGGTGAGTGACGTTAACTTCTCATAACCAAGGTCTTTTGTTAAATATCATGTTGTAGTGGTGTTGATGTCTGCATTTCAATTCTCAGGATCGGAAAATGCATGCGAGAAGACATCATTCGTCTTCCTAAGACAAGAGCTGCCGGTGAGACTGGCAAACATAATGAAAGAAATCAATCTGTTACCAGATAATCTTCTTAGGACCCCCTCTGTACGTCTGGTACAAAGCTGGTAAGTTCCTTCTACTCAGCTGGGAATGGTCCCTATGGGATCAGTAAAAACGGACATGCAACTGTTCTTTTCAGTCAAATTCTGCCTTGATTCTCTTATTTTTCATTTTCATTTTTGACCAAATTTGAGGGTTCCAATGTTACTGTGAGACCGGTTCTCCTATTGGCCTGTGTATCGTTTACTTTTACTGAAATATTTGGCTGCTCCACTTCTCTTTGTCAGCTAACGGGTTGTTGTCCCTGTGGCACCCCAGGTATATGCAAAGTTTTCAAGACATTCTGGAGTTCAAGGACAAAAATGCAGATGATGAAAAAGTCACATATGCGTAAGTAATCTGTATTTCCATAGAGCTGTCACATTTGCGTTCTGTCCCATCCGGAGACCTGCTTTTGACACGGTTTTCCTTTGTCAGGTTCACAGATGCTGTTATAAAGATTCGTAACAGGCACAATGATGTCGTGCCTACCATGGCCCAAGGTGTTGTGGAGTACAAAGAGGCCTATGGCACAGACCCCATCACCAGCCAGAACATGCAGTACTTTCTGGACCGCTTCTATATGAGCCGCATATCCATCAGGATGCTTCTTAACCAACATAGTGCGTTATACTTTTGTTATTGTCATGCTTTGAGCAAACGTGATCAATGTTCTTAGTGTGTATTGTAAGTACATACAGGTAGACATAAAGATTTGTTTACCTTTGCTATTTGGTTTGTTGCCACGTAGGCCTAGATGTTTTCTACCCTCACACTACTCGTGCAGCACACAAAGCACATTTGAACCACTCTTTGGGGGTTTCATGGGAGACATTTGGAGCATTTTGTAGGTGTTGAATGACATATTCTTGTCTGATTGCGGTGTAGCTTTGTTGTTTGGTGGTAAAGTGAGAGTAAACCCAGCCCATCCCAAACAGATTGGCAGCATTGATCCTCACTGTGAGGTCACTGATGTTGTCAGAGGTAGGGGTCCTTTTTATGCCTGTCTCACTTGTCTGTGTCCGACTGACTGTGGATGTTGGACTTGTGTAGCTGTAGCTGTGCCAGTGTATCAGTGGGATATGATGTCTTTGATTGACTTGTTCACGTAAAGCTTTTTTGCGATATTTCAGATGCATATGAAAATGCGAGAAACCTTTGTGATCGATATTACATGAACTCTCCTGGCTTGATTTTAGAAGAATTCAGTGGTAACCCACAGAACACTTACACAGACATTCTTGATATTTATTCATTTACCCATCTGTATACAAATTTAAAGTAAACACAAGTTGAAGTAGTTTTTTTCCTCCCAGTTAAAGGAAGTGGAAATCCTGTAACAATGGTATATGTACCATCACATCTCTACCATATGCTGTTTGAACTATTTAAGGTAATTGTTTCTGTTTATTTATCAATCATCGTGTCACAATGCACTTCATCACTCTAGAGTACATTCTTTGCTGAGTGTTGTAATGTGTGTAATGTATGTGAGGATCTGAGTAAGTGTGTTTTTTTCAGAATGCCATGCGTGCAACCATGGAACTGTATGGGGATGCTCTCGAGTACCCCCCGGTCCAGGCCCAGGTGGCCTTGGGCCATGAGGATCTCACTATAAAGGTACCGTCCCATCCCATCAGCTCAGTGACATAAGGACTTGAGGTGTCCTGACGGCATGTCTTAAACGGACGTGATGCGAGCGAACATTAGCAATAGAACCCATTAAAATACATTGTTTTCAATTGGAGTGTCCTGACTGCAAGCGACGTGAGCAGCGTGTTGCAATGCGACGTTTTGAGAGAACTTTTGTCGGACGCCCCGTGTCTATTTTCTTTCTGTTGCTCGCGTTGCTCTGCTATTTTAAATGCGAAATATGACACAATAGAAGGGCATATTTAACTGATTCAGTGTAGACAGGTAACACCTACAAGATAGTCACTCACTCGGATCCGGTTAGGACGGTGTGTTGCAGTATGCAGTAATACGTTCCCCTTTATAGGATGTGTTGTGTTTTGCTTTGTGGTTGGCCTTGGCAGGTCAGTGATCGTGGTGGAGGAGTTCCCTTAAGGAAGATTGACCGGTTATTCACCTACACGTACTCTACGGCCCCTGTGCCGCCTATGGACTCGGCACGAGCCACACCTTTGGTAAGAGACCATCAGCCTCATCAGCACGCAAGTCATACAGTTCTAATGAACATGATGCAAAGGTGGAATCAACTTCTGAATATGAAATGAGGGGGGAAGATTGACACCATCACTATGGATAAAAGTTTCTAAGAAATGACTTGGGAGTATGTCATTGTCATTCAACTAGCACTTGTTGTTACTATCTGTAGATTCTAGTGTCTCTGACAGTGTCAGTGGTTCGTTAGTACCATCAGACTTTATTATGCATGCCTGCTGCTGGGATGGTGTCCAACTGATTGGTTTTTAAAAAAGTACTTTAACTCATACAGGCTGGCTTTGGATATGGGTTGCCCATTTCACGATTATATGCAAGATATTTCCAAGGCGATTTGAAGTTGTACTCGCTGGAGGGTTTCGGTACAGATGCTGTTATATACATCAGGGTGAGTTATCCAACTAAAGACCTTTACCAAGACTCAGGTCAACGACTTGGACCTTTAAATGCTAAATGCTCTTTTCTGCAGGCCTTGTCCACAGAGTCCATAGAGAGGCTTCCTGTTTACAACAAGTCGGCCTGGAAGCACTACAAAACCATTCACGAGGCAGACGACTGGTGTGTCCCCAGCAAGGAGCCCAAGGACATGACTACCTTCCGCAGTTTCTAGATTGAGACCGCACTCGCTGACTGGGTGGGCTCATCTAGATTATTTCCAAGTTTTGACGAGTTGTTTTTCCATTGCTTGCTGAGGAGAGGAAGATATGAGGGTGTGATCGCCGCCGATGAAAGGTCAAACATCAGCTCATATTCAGTGGATGTAATAAAAATAGCCAGTCATAACAGACAGGAGCCTAGTGCCATACTTTCTTTGGAAAACTGCATGTTGCTTAGCCCCTGTATATTTTTTGTCTTTCTACAAATGAGTGAGTTACAATGTTGTTGCACTACAGAGATCTGAGGAAAATCGACTCTTTTTTTCAGTGAAAAATGGAGATGAATTACAGGATCTGATACCTTGATATACAATACGATAACGTGAAGCATAGGACAATATCCACAATTCTTGGGGTATTCAGTCTAGGACCTCATGTTTTTTTAGGTTATAGGGCAGCTAAAATATTCTAAGACCCAAATCTATTTCCTATGTACTCATAGGAAACATGATATTAGTTTGTTACGTTTGAATGCAAATGATGTGCACAAGTTGCTATAGTTTAAAATGAACTTATCAGACAACTGCCCACATTAACAGCTCCTGTGTGTAACAAGTAAATATAATTGTCTACAATAGACAGACTGAACAGAATCACCCAACAGCACATTCCATGAGGAGCTTCTAAATGTGTTTATGGTTCATTTAATTATTTGTTTCTTTTTTGTTGTTTGTGTTTGGAGTTGTTTGTGAGTGTAAGCGACTGAAAGTGCTTTGACCAATTCCATATGGAAGATTTTTTTGTGGTTTAGACCATCAGTTGCAATTTCATATGTGAATTGAGAATATTTTCAACTCTGCCAGCTAAATAAAGTCAGTGTGTAAATATAAAGTGGTCACATCTCATTTTTAGTATACTGACTCCATTTAAGTCTGCTGAACAAGAGCGAATGAACGCTACACAAGACAAAGCACAAACTGCCCAGACTTCAAATAAAGTGTTTAATTTGCACAGCTTGTACTGTTTGTACCAGAGGAGTAACTGGGTGCCTGTTGTGGTCTGAAGGGCATCATCCCATTGTCAGTTTCATCAAAATACAGATATCAAAGCATCTAAGTAGTAAACAGAATAGCAAATAAGTATGAGTGCAGACAAGCTAACTATATAGCATTTAGGAGTACACTGGCAAAGAAACCATCCACCTATTACACCTAACAGCCACATCTCCTGGCCTTCTCACAGTGCTGTTATGCATGTAAAAGACTGATGCGATACAGTGATATAGTCTGGTACCCTTTTGGATGATACAAACTCTAGTTAGCTGCACAGGGTCAAACAAGGCAAAGCAGGCACCGTCAACAAGGGAAGATGATGGACCATCTCTGACTACCCTTTTTTGATTAGCCATTTTTAAAAAAGGTTTCACACAACAGGCTATTCTACTTAGTAGAAAATGTAGAAACTTGATCAGTAATTTGCTTTTTTAAAGGTATGCAGTTAATATGCTCATAATATAAAACCATCCATTTACACATTTAAAATCATGTTCCCCATTTGTATCTTAAAAAGACAATATAGTGCTTTTCCTCATCGACTGTACAAAGGTTCCAGCAACAAAAATGATCTGTACATGGACACAGGCAAGTTGTTCTAGCAAAAATAATGTATAAAAACATTTAAAGGCAGGAAACAATCAGGGGCTCTGTGCACAATTATGGAACTCTGTATCTGTAATATTTTCAGTAAGGAAGACCTGCTTCTTCCTGGTAAGCCCTCGGCTACAGTGGTTAGGTAAAATACATGCATCTCTGTTTGGTCCACTAGTCAACACATTATCTATATAACAATCATCTACACCTACAAATCCCCCTAAAACGTCCCTTAACCTGTCAAAAAAACATTTGCCTTGGCAGCCAGGCATGGTTCTGGAAGACAGCTCTTCACTACTCTCTCTCTCTCTCTCTCTCTCTCTCTCTCTCTCAAACACACATTCAACTTGCTCTTTACATACAGTTTCTCTCCAATACAATAATTAGCTTCCACTGGTCAGGATGAACGATATTTTCATGAGGTACATCACATTTCATTTGTGTTGGAATTTGAAATGTGAAGTGGAACAGAATTGACTCATTTAAAAGCACACTTGTCTGTTGGGTAACTTGGGAATCAAGGAATAGAAAAAAATGAGAGGTTGGGCAGAAGCACTTGCTTGGCACTGCGAGACTGGACTAAAACACCCTGTGGAATTGAGGCTAATAGCTGGCTCGTAACATTGGTATGCCGGTAGGAGCACCGCTAACCCTATGCTAGTTGCATATCTGTGTGAACTGTGGCATTGCATGTGCCAAAGTGGTTGATTGTCTGTGCTGTCATTCACTCCCACTCGCCACAAGTGGCCCTCATCCAGGTGGTCGGGAACTGGTCATCAGGGTGGTCAGTGTTCTTCGCGTGCAGCAACAGCAACAGCAGCAGCAGCAGCAGCAGCAGCAGTCGAGGGAAAGTCCGGTCCCGTGGGTCAAGTCCAGAATCAGATGGAGCTCAGCAGACGGAGTCGGTGTTGGAGGCGGGCAGCTTCCCGCTGCGGCGCACCTCCTTCTCCCGCTTCTCCCGCTGCTTCTCCAGCTTCTCCTGGGTCTTCTTCATGTCCTTCAGCTTCTTCTTGATGGTGGCCCGGTCACTCTGGCTCGCAACACCCAGGGCCTGTGGAGGGAAAGCACATGCGTGATGTGGTGGACGTGACACTGGTCTGATATGCATGTTCTCAGATGCCCATAAGGTGGCAGTCAAGGCATGACAGAAACTCTGAGACCGAGATCATTTGGAAATATGACACAGCACTAATCTCTGCACTCGAAAGATTAATGTCAGTACTTCCTGGGACGGTAACTTCAGGCCACTGCAGATGTAATCCTTTAAAAGATGCCATTTGTAATTGGGTTTGGTTTCATGAAATGTTGATATTCTAGCTCGACAGGCAATCAAACTGCACCCCTCCATGCTATGCTCCTGAAGTACGGTGTTTATCCACTAGGATTGTTAATGGCTCAGTCTGAGCCACTATGCTTGTTTCAAATTTACTGAGCTAGAGCTGTGTACGAATGTTGAAGTACTTTTTTGAATGCAAACACTGAAAGGACAGCCTGAGGACTGCACAGCAATTTACTCAATTTGACAAAAACGTATGGGGTTGGAGGAGAGATTGGACCTCCCCTTTAATTTCCCCTTGTTTTCACCTTGAGTCTATCGCTGTCCAGGTTGATGAGCTGCTGGCCGTCCACACCCTTGGTGGTGAACTCCGGCGTGTACTGGTCCATGTTCATACCCATCAGCCAGTGGCAGACCTGCTGGGTGGTCCACTCAGTCACAGGGCGGTTCTGCCACTGGTAGTCCTTCCCCACGGGGAACGGCTCGTCGTCTAGAGTCTGGGGATGAAAAGAACATGCTGTGAACAAACAAACACAAAGCCCACTCTCCATGTTCACATGACACCCACAAGGAAGGAGTTTGAGCAGCAACTGACATGCAGCTATGCCTTAGCAATGTATTTATCCTTATTACTAAACACTCACTTCATTCATAGCAGTCTGGAATGTAGAGCAAGCACACAGAATATCTAACTAAGGTATCTTTTGTCTTCTGACCCACTATTCACTAACTATTTTACTTCAGGCTAGTCTTGTCATGCACACGGATATGCAGCAGAATGACTCCTGGGACACGCTTACACTACTTTACACACCAATAAAGAAATAACCCTGAGAATAGAAGATATGACAATATCTAATACTCTCAAGAAGTTGATTTCCGGGTAAAGAGATGGATGTGGAACAGGCAAGTCAGCCAACATGCAACACCAGTCACTCAAACTCTATGGTCACAGCCTAACAAGGCAATGGCAGACACTCAACATGCACTAAGAGGCTTTCATCCCAGGTTAGACCACCCCGGACGCCTTTCTACTCGGGACACACGCAGACTGACAGGGGAAGCAATCGATGCAGTTCTGGATGCCACTCACCTCATTGGACGAGAAGGCTAGAGTGTGCGAGCGCCCAGAGAGATTGGGCTCGGCAACTAACCCTGTCAAGTCTGAACTGGGACTTCCAGGGTTTGAATCGTCTAAAACAGACAAACTCTGGAACAAGTGGAGATAAGGCATTCATTAACTATGACAGGGACAATCATCATGTGGGAGACAGCTTTCCCATGAGCCATCCATTGAAATGGACAGACTGGTATGTGTACGAAACACTGACAAACAGCAGTTACCCATTCACGCCGGCCCTGTTGTTCTTTACAAATAGTTATGGCAATCACATGACACCATAGCATAAGCCAACATTCTGTGTTTGGGTTTTGGAAAATTGCAGTCATTGAAAACAACAACATAAAAAAAAAAATGGTGTTATTCCTGGTAATTTGATCCCTCTAATGGAATATCCTGATTAACAGGGCCAACTTGATTTGCATGGGAACTTTATCGGGCATTACAGCAACAGAAATCACAAAACACACAACACACACTGCAGCACACGAGCTCCTAAAACTACAGGACTATGCAGCACATATGCTCATTGCAAATCCCAAGCAGCATTCAGAGTGATGGCACCAGTGATGCAAAAAGTGATGGAAAAAACAAAACATCTGTTGATGAGGTGGCTCTCCAAAACTATGGGGCCTTCACACTTAAAGAAGCGTACACTTGACAATAAAGTGTAATGAAAAATAAAATAAAAGTAAAAGACTTTTATTCAAAAGATGAATTGAATTTATCAAGAGTATGCTCCTTTTAGATGACGGCACTTCACCGTTCACACTGATGAGCCCACCAGAACCTCCAGCCACGTGGCCTTGTGATTAGCACTACTGGCTGCTACAGGATTACATCACTCTAGTGCAAACTAGGCAAGCCACACTCCAGCGCACTACACACAGAGTTTAGAGAGAGACAGAAGTGATACTGTACCAAATCTAAGGAGCGACTGAATAAAGAGGACCAGGAGAGATTTGTCTGTTTTGAGAGAGGGACAGTGTTAGTGACGAGACTGGGCCTTCGCAAATCACTGTGGACAAGGATATTAAAAAAAGAGACAAGATCACATGATGTTCTCCAGATTAATCAGATGTTCATCAGGGGCTGCGCGTCCATTTTACGAGAGGGAGTCTCTGTGACCTCCCACTGGACATGATGGCCTGTGGGGCTTTGGCCTACGCGTTGGTGCCAGCTGTGTTAGTCGGGCCTATCGGAGCAGATGCATTTAAAGGGGGGATAATTGTGTGCCTGCTAAGCTACTGGAGAGCCAATGAGTCCTCCTCTACCCACCCCCATCCTCCTCTCTCTCCCTCCCTCCATCCCTCCCTCTACCCACCCCCATCCTCCTCTCTCTCCCTCCATCCCTCCCTCCCTCCCTTCCCCCACTTCCCCTGTCCTCTGCTCCCCTCACAGTGCCCCCTCACTCTCTGTTCTCTGATTAATGAGAGCCTCCATGTGCTTCGAAGGGGTCTGACTGTTTGCCTGGGACACCGTCCGGCTCTGGTCCTGTTCTGGCCAGCGTCAGTCTGTCGGTGCTCTTATATGCGGCGAGGCCCCGACACCAGCTGCCCGCCACGCCACTTATTTCTGCTTTATTCGCCGTTTCCATCAAGCAGCCGAAAGTACTCCTTGAACTGTGGATTACTGAACAGTGACTCACCGTCTTCATTTCTAGCCAAGTCATGGTAGAGCGAGCCAGAAAAAAAGGCTGCGACGGGTCAGCTCAGCAGGACAGCACGGCCCCGAGCACTTCTGGCTCTCCTCACCTCGGCCTCTCTCAAATTTTCTTTATGCTTCCCTGGACATGGCACAGAGCGCTATGGCCGACCGACAGCAAGAATGATCATTTTTCTTACTCCAAAGTAATTCCACCAGTGTAACCGCTTGCCAAAGGCAACACTGGGTTTTTGAACCCGGTTTCACTCGCAGCAAAATCCCTATGACACTACTTTAGAGTTCTTCTGAACTTCTATTCCTTTTGATAAAAATACTGATTTATCCCTAAATGAAAAAAGACTGGTTATGGATTTGGTTGTGGAGCAGTGTGTGTGTGTGTGTGTAGCTCCTCTCACCTTGTTTTTGCGGTCCTGGCTCTGCACGCTGCTGGTCTCCGTGGTGGAGTAGGGCAAGCTGCTGCTGGACGACAGTGGATCCCTCTCTCGGTCGCGCTCCTTGTCCTTATCGCCGAACCAGGAGAAGGGCATGCAGGAGGCGGGGACGGAGGACATGGACTCCGTGGGGGACACGTTGCCCCCCGACTCCTCCAGCAACTCAGCTGAACCCCTGGGGATGGAAGAAGAGTGCAGCATGTCTGAGTGCAACACAATAGCTACATTAGGAATCACACTAGAGCAGCCATGTGGGAGTCCAATTCTGTGGAAATCCTGCAGAAAAGTGCACCCGTAATTCCAAAGAAATCCTGCATGACAAGTGTACTCAATGGGAGATCTGAGATCAGTTAAACAACATTTTAAAACTAAAACTTGTACTAAAAAGTACACACTCTATTGAGAAATGTTGCAGACGTGCATAAAAGAATGTGCTAATATGTACTAAAACTTTAATAAAAGAATGTACTAATATGTACTAAAACTATAATAGAAGAATGTGATAATATGTACTAAAACTTTAAAATTGTGAAAACATGTACAGTAGGTGAGTGAACAGACTGGCTACCTGCTGTCCAGTGACACCCTCACTGAGTCCTTGTCATGTTTCTTCCCTTTGCCCCCAGATTTCCGTAGGCCTCTGTGTGGGGTGGATAAGAGCTTGTTCAGCTGTGTTATACTACACCAGTCTGAGGAATGTGAAATGAGTCATGACTGACCACAACATACCCAAAGTCAGGAAATCGCCTTTTTGGTTTCCCCGCTGATGAGCCGTCGTTTGACTCATCTGAAATGAAGACGTACACATTTCACAAGGGGTCATGACACCAGCCAAGAGACACCAAACGGTTACACATAAGCCTGTCTCTCTATTTATGACTCCAATTCCCAGAACATAATCTGAGTTCCAAAATAAACAGGGATCATTCCGGGTTGATTCCTACACTAGAGGCAGTGTATGAGCAGTAGAGGCTGAGCGTTCCGGGTTGATTCCTACACTAGAGGCAGTGTATGAGCAGTAGAGGCTGAGCGTTGGGGAGCGTCTCCTCTTACCTCGGGGCTCTTTGCCCTTGCCCTTGGACTCCCTCTTCTTGACGTTCCTCAGGAACCCGGAGGGTGAGCTGGGGGAGGTCGTGTCCTTGGGCGGGGACAGACTGCCGCTGTCTCCGCTCTCCATGCTGGCCCGCTGGTTGGCCGATGGGGACGGGGAGCTGGACAGATCGGCCGTGGGCCTGGGGCTTACGCTCACGGCAGCGTCCTCCGCGCCCTCCTCCCTCTGGCCGTTCCCAGGATGGCCGCAGAAGGGCACGGGCAGGGAGAGGCTCTCTTGGATGGAGCGGCGTCTCCGCGGCACCTCAGGGCTCGGGGGCTCGTCCTCCTCATCGTCCTGGAGACAGAAAGGAACCAGTCAGGCCTCAGCTACAGCTCACTAACAGCTCAACAGCTATGGTGAGGTACGGCGCAGGTTTGAATGGCCTTGGATTTAAGACATTCAAATCTTCTCAGTGAAAGGGATTTGACTTTGATATAGCCTACAGCGGGCTATACAAACTACATACAAAGCTGCAGTATGTAACTCAGTTTTTTTTATTATCACTAATGCTTCTAGACCTCCAATAATTACACAAATTCAGACCTCCCAACCCAAAACAGATATTTTGAGTAGAACTTTTTCAGCTCATCTTGGTCTAGATGTGTGCGGCCACATATCAGCGCAACATATAAATATATTTTGGATAGCTGACTCATTTATTAATGTCAAAATCTAAATTTAAGCTGAGCGTGTAACTGAAAATAATAACTTTTTTTGTTATTATTTACCACCTTTCACAAAGATTCCATTGAATGATACATTTAACTGGTAACAATAGTCTTGTATCATACCATTCCGTTTAGGATCACAAAGGTGGCTAGGCAACATCAGAATGTCACACATAACACAGGGTAAATTGGAATTTTTGTTCATTCTTTCTTGAGTTTGTGTAGAAGTTGGCTGGTTTCAGATTTGTTGATAAATTCATTTTCGGACTTTGATTTCTGGTTATCTGATTTTAATGTGGTTCTGCTGGTTCTTAGCCTGCTGCCTAGCAGCACGGCAGGATGAGCACAGTTCAGGTAGAGCCATTAAGAAGCGCGTGAAAAAATACAGACTGGAGGAACTAAATAGAGAGCTGGAGGCTTTGGGGGTTAACGTTGATGGACATGGACAAGACATGGATGAAAATAAAAATAAAAACAAAAAGACCAAAAAGGAACTCCAAAAGCTCCTAATAAATGAGCTGAAACGGATCGAGGATGGCAGAACTGGCCTGGACAAGAGGGCTAGGGAGAGGGCAGAAGGACTAACTCTGCCCATGGAGATCCCAGAAGACGTCCTAAATGTTCTTAATGATCTTGATGCATTCTTGGACAAAGAGTTGGAAGACTATGAGAGAAATGAACAGAGGGATGACAATGTGAAAGCTGTGCTCGACAGTCTCCTACATAAAGTGGACTCGACTCTGGGTGAGTAGAAGACATCTGCTCTTATTGAGTGTAAGAAGTAGCCTTGCATCACCAGAACCGACTTCAGCTCGGAGCAATAAGTGGGCTACGTAAAAAGTATGCTCACATTTAAAACATCAAAATGGTTCAGCATTGAATTTTAATAAATTGTTCCCCCATTATGTTTAGCGTCAGAAGGACTGAAAGACAAAGGAGAAAAGGAGAGTGTCTTGAGGCCAGAGGTTGGAGACAGTAAGGAGGCCGAGCGAGAAGCCAATTTCTGGAGTGCCAGAGAGAACCACAAAGGCTCTGTCCCCAGGAGGAGGTTTCGGGGGGCCAGACACAGCAGCAGACGGCTGACTGTGTGAACGATTGACAAGGACCATCAAACACCATCAATAAAGCCAATACAATTTGTAGTGATCTTAATGTTTCTCCACGATTCATTTCTCAAATATAATTCTGCAACCTAATGGCTCATACCAAGATGTTCCAGTGAGGTCAAATTCAGTATGCAAAAATGTTGTTGAACTAGACAAACAGTAGTGTATGAGAGAACTGTGTGTGAAAACCTAGAGGACCAAAAGGAAGACCTGGACTGACCTCTGGTTGGCACGGTGGGGCCCCAATCTCTCGGAGTTTGCTGCGTGATGGCGGCTGCCTCTTGGCTTTCTGGGCGAGCTGCCCCTTGGCACGGTGGGCACTGGTGTCCAGACGCTCCGTCTCAGGCACCAACTCGGACCAGTCGGCATCTATGCATAATTTACTCATCAAAACAGTGACACATGATAGACCTCCAGCACACTAACGTATGCCCCACTACTTCTCTTTCCATAGCCAACAATGTAATAAGACTATGATGAAGTCAACACATTTGTGCTCTCTAGTAACAGTAGTTCCTAGTTCCTCTTCTAAGACACATGATCCATGACACAGAGTAACACCAGACACCTGGCACTCATCTATGTACAAGTAATTGGATTTAAAACAGTGCAGCCACACTAGCTCAGATCCCTGTTGGGTGTATGTTAATGTATGCCTCATTATATGTAGTGGCTGGTGGTGCTGGCTCGTGTGGCTCATCACCATACGGCTGGTGATCCAGGAGAACCACGGGAGAACCACACTGGGCCCGGCTCCAGCTCTAGCTCATTAAGGGCTGCGGTGAGAGGAGGCTCCTACCCAGCAGCAGTGAGTCTGTGGAGCGCGAGTTCTCCACAGGTCCCGCGGCCTCCTGGCTGCTCCACTGGCTGTCCCCCGCCGCCAAGAGCTGGGGAGCAGAGCCGTCGGTGGGGAAAGCCTTGGACTCCAACACTGATAACTAGAGAGAGAGAGAGAGAGAGAGAGAGAGAGAGAGAGAGAGAGAGAGAGAGAGAAGGGGGGGGGGGGGGGGTGAACAGGGGAGAGAATAAGGAATGATTAAGGAGTGTTCAGCTACAGAGAGCTACTCTTGGCAGGCTACAGACACAAAGATAGATACACACACAGACAGACACACAGACACACAGAGAGAGAGAGAGAGAGAGAGAGAGAGAGAGAGAGAGAGAGAGAGAGAGAGAGAGAGAGAGAGAGAGAGAAACACACACACACACACACACACACACACACACACAGAGACTCCATCCCCTGCTCACCCTCTCCTGCAGGCTCTCCAGCTGGGCTTTGTACCAGGCCTCCCTCTCATCCAGCGCTCGCTTGAGCTCCTCCTCCCGCTTCACAAAGTCGATCTCTCTGGAAGGAGATGAAACAGGGCCCGAGTGAGGCGCGCTTTCAAAGGGCCCTCACAGAGCCAGCACAACGCCGGCTCATTCAGCGTCCCCCCTTGCATTTATCACAAGGAACAGCAAAAACAAACATCTGCACACACGACACCCCCCCACCCCCCTCACACCCCAAGTCCGAGGGATTGAAGCGTTCAGTGGTTCTCACTTCTGCTGGTAGTCCTTGAGCAGCTTCTTGGCCTTGTTATACTTCTTGTCCAGCGCATCGTACTGGCTCTGGGACTCGGCGAGCTGCTCGTTGACAGCCTTGCAGAGGGTCTGCGACTCTAGCCAGAACGTCTCCAGCTGCTGGATCTTGTCGCTGTTGCCGGCGATGCTCTCCTGGAGCTCGGCCTCTCGTTGTTCCCATGAGCCCCTCTCCTCCTCCATGTCGCGCAGCTGCCAAGCACACAATAGGGTCGATCCAGATACTATTACAGCTGTGGCTGTAACTGCCAAACCACTGAGTGCATTCAGTCCACTGTCTACCAGTGCTTGAGCTGACTACATTTATGGGTCATATTTGGGTAGAGATGACTGACAAATCAACTGAAATGGACAGCAGCGGCCTGGGCGAAGACTTAATAAAGACTCCAAGTGAAAACTCAAATAAGGATTCATCCCAGGGCAGACTTACCTTTTCCTTTATCTGGCTCAGCTCAACTGTTGCCATGCTGTGCTTTATCTGCAGCTGTGGACAAGAAACAATACTACATTCAAGCAGGTCACATCATTTACCTTACAATAATTAAATAATTTAACAATATGCATTGAATACAGACACTGTTGCCAATCAAAGCAATTGTTTCATTCCAATGATAATACATTGAGTAACTCATTCCTCTGAACAGATAGTCATCATCTGATAGTTCAGGTAGCCTAAGACTAGTGATCTCTCTCGGTGGCCTCCCACGTGCTAAACTACCTCTTTGAACTTGAAGCCTAGTTGTGCAGCGTCCATGTTGGTGGGCAGGAACATGGCCTCGTTTTCCGGCAGGTCAAACACCTCCACTGTGCTCCGTCCACCAAAGCTGGACCCCAGGATCCCGTCCTCGTCCTCCCCTTCCTCGTCCTCGTAGTGCTCGTCCTGGAAGATAAACAAATTAATTAAAGTCACGTCTGGTGCCAGCGGGATCCTGGTAGTGCGGTGTGCCCTGCGCGGGGGCTGCCCGGCCGTCCCCCAGCGGGAGGAAACGCGTGCCTTATCAGCGTGTTCCACCGGCACAAACATGGCCAGTGATCAGGGAAAAACAAGCAGTGAGGTGTGTGTGTGTGTACATGTACATATACACACACACACACCTTGTGGTCGTTTGCATACCCACACAGAAGGGAATTTTTTGCCCCCCCATCCTTTTCCCCCCTAGAATATTGCTCATGTCCAGGGTCCTTCAAATAGACTAATCTCTGTTAAACCAAATGATAAAAACATTACCTCCCAAACCTTCAAATTCTGTAAAGCAGCTGTCTTCCTTTGGTTAGAGTGGTGTTGTGAGCTCACGGTTACTCAAACTTTAGTGTCTGAGTGTTGCTGAATATGTGTAAATGGCTAACTGCAAGGTGTGTCCAGCAGGGCCCAGCCTGGCTGACTCACCTCCTCGGTGGACTGCTCATAGGGATCGTCCTGCTGCTGCTGCTGGTTCCTCTCCTGCTCCAGGGTCTCGCTGATCAGCCGGGCCACCTCGCTCTGCGTGCCCGGCTTCTCTCGCCCAATCAGGAACCTGGATCCAGTCATTGATTGACAGGTTAGATGAGAAAAGGTGATGGGCTTCTAGAGGAGGGATTAACAGAATTTCCTCCTCTCCATTTCCTTCCTGGTTATGACACCATATCACATCATAGAGTGACTAAAGCTACGGCTTCATGGCAGACTCAGAGAGTTAACAAGCGCTGCTTGTTTCTATCAGTGTGAGTGGGCAGAAATGTGCATAGTTCATTTGCATGCAGTAAATCATTAACATATAAACCTGCTCTATGTGTGTGTTAGCTTCTCTGTAAGGCTGTGATGTACAAAACAATGATTATACACAATCCCCATGTCAAAACATACAACTGCAAGGATACAATTAGCTGGTGCTAATTCAAGTCTGACTGTAGCATGTTATTAACGCCACACACATGATTACAGTGATGTGCGTCAGACCCAAAAGACTCCTCTTTAGGCAGATCTGAGATCAGCTGACTCACTTGACAGAGCCCTTGGTGTTCTTCAGGACGGTGGCAGCGAAGAGCTGTGTGACCCCCACCAGACTGATGCCGTCCACCTCCACAATCTGGTCGTTCACCTGGATCCTGAACGTGAAGGTGAATCAAGATGAGTGACCTCAAATGCAGCCCTACACCGCATAGTGCAGTAACATGGACAGTAAACACGTGTAGACGGGATCTGTACAGGGGGTTGCAGCAGAATGCTTGGCAGCACAACAGACGGACAGAGGACCTTCCCAATGGAGGAAATGGCTAATGTCTGCACTTCTTCCACGCATGCTGCTCATGATATTGAGGTGAACGGTCCTAGGGAGCTCCAGACATTAAAACACGTCTTCATGGATCAGTCAGGCCAGAAGGTTATAGTCCATGTAAGAACTGTGCCGTGAGTGGATGCGTCCTTTCTATATATGTGATACTAGAGTGTATGCTAATGATTATCTTGTGTAGTATCTCTACTGGGCGTGTGAGGACTGGTGTTGGGGGAAGAAAAGCACTCCTCTACTATTGGCAGCACAACAGAGAGAGCGAGAGAGGTTTTCCCTGTGAAGAGGAAACTGCTATTTTCTTGTGCTGCTTCTGAAGGTTATAAATACAGCTGGCTGTTTGGAAATGCCCTCTCTGGGGGAGATAAGGCGTGTGTTGCACCCAACAGCTGACTACAATGAGCTGCTCCTGAGTGACAGTGGAGGTTAATGTGTGCCATGATTGCTGCATCTGGGTACTCCCTGTTAGCTACTGGGATAGAAAGACAGAGACACAGAGAGAGAAAGAAGGATAGAGTGACAGAGAGACAGGATGAAAGAGAGAAAGACAGGGAGACACGTGGGAGGATAGGGCCCCCTGCTTCTGGAGACCACAGATGCCTCAACTATGCATCTTACCGCCCGTCTCTTTCAGCTGCTCCTCCTTCTGTTATGGTCTTCACAAAAATTCCAAGCTTTTCCAGACCCTGATCCGCCCCCACTCCCATTCCAATTATGCTGATGCCCAGGCCGTTGTCTCCTGGACGGGGAATATGAAACAAAGCGGGAATCAATTAAAATGTATTATTTTCATCTTACAAGGCTGGCTACTGATGATAACATGCGGACATAAGGTCTCTGTGGATATCAAAACCTGGCGCTAAATTCTGGAGGTCTATGAATCTGAAGCTTATTTCAATTAATTACTGCTGCCCTTGTGAGAGTGTGTGATCCTCACCTTTCTCCATCTCCACGGGGAACACGTCCATCTTCTCCACGCGCTTCTCCAGCTCGTACTCTGCCGAGGCGGCCACAGGGTCCACATCGTCGTTGCGTCGGTCGTACTCCTCGTTGGAGTACGTGCTAAACACCTGCACAACAGACACACAGCTGCTGAGCCACTTCCTGGAAACGTGTGCACCTTCACTGTGGCCCCACAGACCTGAGGTCCAGCATCAACAAATCCTTGCATATTTGGACTGACCCAATGTTATTAAAGTTTGATGAGCAAAACCCTGAATTAATCTAAGTCAGTGTCCTATGCCCACATCATCATCCAAGAGTTTGTTGTTTGGGGCCAGAAATGAGCTCTGAAGTCTCTATAAAAGTTGACTGCAAACAGAACCGGCAGTGCCTGGAACCGGTCAGTGGACAAAAGGCGCACTGTTCGAATGGGCCCAAGAGTGGTTTCATTAAACGTTTAAAGGAGCTGCGGGTTCACGTGACCCGACGGAGACGTCTGGGGCCGCCAAGGCTCCGATTCCCTTTTGGAGCGGACAGAGCTCCGTTTCCCGGACCAGCTCGGAATTGCTTTCCCTGGCACTGGGGGCTCCCACAGTGGAAACTAGGCCACAGCTGGGGGAGGAGTCCGGCCAAGAGGACGCGGAGGATCGATACACTGAGGCGACGACAGGTGATACATCCCCGCCGGTACAACAAAGAGCCATTTCAGTTTATTAACTTTAAAGCTAAGAAATGCAATTAAGCAGTCGCCTAAAATACATTTGTTTCCATGCAGGGGGAAAAAATGGGAGTCCTTTGGTTCATTTCTTTCTCTACAGGAGAGTGCTCGCTCAGTCATATGGGTAACACATTATACAGAGAGGGAGCAATCGCGGCTCATCGCCACGTGTGAATGAGTTCTCAGCCTCCTCGCTACCTACAGGTCATTTGTCATGCAGACACACCCAGAGAGGTGTGGTGACCTCACTGCACGGTGCTGACCTAATAAAGCAGATAACAGGGTCTAGGCGGAGGTCAGAGCTGTAGATGGTGTGATGATTAGCAAATTCCTCTCTGTGCAGAGAGACGGGAATAGACAGGGGAGAGAGAGAGAGAAAGTACTAGAAGGTCCTTGGTTACACAGATTTGAATGAATGGATGCCTGCTCTCTCCAGGTCAAAACCCAGGATACGAACTCCTGACTGGCGTTTACACAGCTTTGTCTTGTTTACGAGGCACAGCGTCAAGCTGGAGGAGCCGTTAAAGTAACAGTACTCATGCCACACATTGAGCCAATGTGACCTCATCCATCTAGCCAGATGGGAACCTTGCCAAATGCTCAATCCCCACCCTGTGTTTATGTTACCACCCAAAAAAGCTCAGCTTGGGAGTGTTTCAGCAAACCTGAACGGAGACACCTCGTGTGCTTCCCTCCAATTTCTCTTCTCCTAGACCAAGCACACTAGTAGTACCTCAACACCACAGTGAGGTTTAGAGTCCTAGCATCTGTACACTTAAGACCACTGAAGCTGTGGCTATCCAAGTGCTTCCCAGATGGTACTGCATCTTGGAATCGCTTGCTCTGGGCAGATGAGAGAGCGAGAGCGGGTGAGCGTGTAGTGCTGATTTGGAAGCCCAGAGGGAGGCATGATGTAATTGTGTAAACATTTCCACTCTGAGCCACACCGTCTAGGGTTCTACATCCTGGAGCATGTCAGGACCTGAGCGACCAAAGGCGATGTCCCACCCACCCACCTCCCTCTGTTCTGGCAAACAGTCATGCGCAGAGATACTCCACTCCTACAGTGTAAATCAGATAACACGCAGGCAACGCAGAAATTTGTCTTCTCTCTGAAGCGCAGTGGGAGGAAGGGAGTGTCACAGCCACATCACAGCACGAGCTCTTCTCCCCAGGGACGGGTCTGCACCTCCTCCTTCTCTTCCCCCTCCTCCCCCTGACCGGAAAGTGACTTCAGCCGGAACCTCACAGCACACAATCCCACAATCCTTTGTGCTCGCGGCTCAGCCATGTCCGTCACTTCCCCTTGCTGGTCTTCCTACCTCCTGAAGGGGGGCCCTTTTGTCTCTCGCTATGGGACAATGGTCCAGTGCTCTCCCTTTCAGGCAGCTCCTGGTTGTCCCGTCTGAGCCCCTCGTCCAGCGGGGCCCAGGCAGTCTCAGCTGACAGGATCATTAAACACCAGCCCCATTCTCCCATTTTACGGCTGAGAAATACTGTAAATGTGGCTCCGAAAGCGCCACATTTATTGCTTTTCGTTTTGGGTTTGGTGAGGTCGACCCATTAGAGAGACAACAGATTGTTTGACTTTGGGTCACCAGTGCAAAATAATGAAAAAGACTATTAAAAAACACACATTGGATGGGAGAAATGTCATTAAGTTGGGGGAAAAAAGACTGCGGTTTGCATTAATATAGTGTGAGTGTGCAGAGGAGCTCTACTGTGTCCCAGAGTCAGGGCCGCTTGCTCCTCACAAGGCTTCTGCGCTTACACTTCTGTGTGCAGTTTTTCCTCTCTCTCTCTCTCTCTCTCTTTTTTTTTCTTACTTCAACTCTCCCGTTGCCATGGAATACTCTGTCAATTTTGAACAATGTCCCTTTTCTTCGCTGAAACCCAATCACCACGTCGCTGTCTTCATCACAAGAATAGAGGCTCAGAAATCTCCCTCGCGCTCTCTCCCTCTCTTCACTAAAGGCCAGAGAAAACACAACCCCGGCCACTGTTGTTATCACCACCTCCAGTTATGCTGTGGACCAGCTGTTTACTTATCTCTGGCTGCAGGCCGGCTCTGCCAGGTAGGTGACGTCAAACGCTACAGGGAGACAACCGTGGTGCTGTTACCATGGATCAGGAGAGGGGGATCCCCCTAAGACCTGCATCCCTTTCCTCTGCCTTAGGAGGGTCTGTCTGTGTGTGTGTGAGTGTGTGAGTGAGCGGCGCTCACACTCTCTCCATCTGAGTTCCACTGCAGTTTCTTTACTGCTTCAGTGCAATCTGTGATGTGGGCAGGCAAACCACAGTTCCATCTGCTTCTTATTTTCATTTTCTCCATGGCTGGTGTGTGTTTTTGTGTGTGTATGTGTATGCACGAGTGTGTGATGGTGAGACACCCCCCTTTCCCAAGGTTTCTGGAATGGAGATTGCTTTTGGTCCACCTTCAACCACTCCAAAGTGTGGTTCTGTGTGTGTGTGCGTGTATGCGCATGTGGGTCGTATGTATACATGCCTGCACGCACAGGCAGGCAGACACACACACACACACACACACACACACACACAATTAATACATCACTAGTTTTCGCCCCCATCTCTTCCCTCTCTGCCCCTGCCCTGTGAAAAAAGCGCAGTGGGAAATGAGTCAGCAGCTGAGAGTGAGGCTAACCAAAGGATCGCAAGCCAGGAAAGCAGCGCGAGCGCAGAACGCAGAATTGGACTGGGGGCGGTGGGGAGGCTCGTAATGTAAGCAGCTCCACAAAGACACCAAATCAAAACATGCTGTGGGAGAGAGAGAGGGGAGAGATAGAGAGAGAGAGAGACAGAGAGAGAGAGAGAGAGAGATAGAGAGAGGGGGGAGAGAGAGAGAGGGGGAGAGAGGGGGGAGAGAGAGAGAGGGGGGGAGAGAGAGAGAGAGAGAGAGAATCTTGATTTGGCTACAGTGAGGAAGAGAGAGGGCATAGAGGAAGGGAAGGGGAAAGTGAGAGGAGGGGAAGGAGGCCAGGAGAGTGTGAGAGAGAGACAGAGAGAAAGAGTGCAGGAGAGTGTGAGAGAGAGACAGAGAGAAAGAGTGCAGGAGAGAAAGACAGAGGCAGCACACTTCCATCCAGCTCAGGCCTGAGTAAACAGAGCCCTCCGTAGTCCCTGCACTTCCTCTGAGGACACCACAGGGCAGACAAGGACTTTGTCCTCATAACAAACCAACACGGTCATCTAACAATCCTCAAGTTAGACATGAATGGACGTGACATTAAAATACTCTGGAGGCTGAAACCTAGTTATCTATTAATGGCTATACTGGTCGGGCTGGTTTGTCATGTGGTCCAATGCTGCACTCACAGCCAGTACTATGGCTAGCGTCAGTTTGCTACCCAAATATATGCAATTTGTGGTATGGTATGAAAATCACTTCCATTCTTACAATGGTGACGTGAAACACCACACAAACGAGCCTCTTCTCCTCGCTGTGGCAGTTGATGCCACACCAACGGGCAGCCTAGTGAGAGGCGGGTCTCTGCCCATACCATATGGGGCTGGACCAGTCCCTGTACCCGGCTGGCAGCGACTCCGCTGCCAGTTAGCGTGGGAGGGGTTGGAGTGAGTCTGACACATTCCTCTGGGCTCCATAAGAAAGAGCAGAGATAGGAAATGGAAAGCATAACAGCACAGGAGGAGGAGGAGGAGGAGTGGGGCAGGTCTGCTCTACTGGCCCACAGCAGACTGAGGCCTCTCCTGTTTCCACTCTTCAGAGGAAACACAGCCGGGAGAGAGGGGGAGAGAGTGAGGGAGAGAGAGAGAAAACAAGGGAGGGAGAAAGGGAAAGAGGGAGAGGGGAAGAGTGGAAGGGAGAAATAGAGGAAAAAGAGAAAGAGAAAAGAAAGTAGTGTGGTGAATGGGACAGAGGAGTGAGAGAAAGCTACAGCATGAGTGCATGACTAACAGACTCTTCTCCTTCCTGGTTGGACCACTTACATGAGTAATCAGACGGCTCAGGAATCTGGTCTGCTGAATTCATTTTCTGGGCATGAAGCTTAGGCCAATGGGCCCCAGAGGGACAGATGATTTGGGGGGGGGGGGGGGGGGGGGGGGCAAACGAGGGCTCACAGGAGGGGGGCCCCTCTCTCTCCCTTACACCTCAATGCACTTCACTTCACATAGACTTCAAGATTACTGTCCCCAGTCTGGACTTGTGTGTGTGCTTTCAGTAAAAAAATAAAAAAAGTGCAGACAATGACAGACAAAACCTGTGCACTCATCTAGCCATCTGAAACATGACGCCTGTTTGATGCAAAACCAACAGACATCCTCTCTCTCTTTGTGTGTGTCACACAAACACACACAGAGGTGCAGTAGCTTTGCCCTTTCAGATAACCTCCACTGCCACGCCCCCACATATTGCGATTTGGAGTCATTTGTGTTTGTCCAACCCTGAGGAGGGCGTGCTACTTCCTGGTGGCGGTCGGAGGGGAAGGAAGGATCCATGTGGCAGGTGCAGGGCCACGACTCCTGCCATTTTGTGTCCTGCTGGAGTTGGGCGGCCGTCCCTCTCCCGATCGCGCACACACCCACCCACCCACACACCAGAAAAGGAGCCACAACAATGGCCTACTTCTGCTGACAGTAAACTAATGAGCCGCACGGCACACAAGCAGACACGCACCCATAAACACGAACACAGCCGAGACTTTGTAAACAGGAAGAGTACACCTTGTACGGCGTCTGCACCCAATATAGTTTCGGACGCCCAAAATATGTCTCAAGGTGAATGGGATGAATAAGAATTTCAGTATATTCAGAAGCGCGCACAGACAGACACACACACACACAACACTACACTACAGTGTTTCCCACAGAATTGAATTATATTTGTGGTGGTAGGTTTGCAGAATTAACTTGAATGCAACAGTTTTTAACACATTAGCGCAGCGTGGTTTTGATGCTAACCAGATTTAAGCACAATTTAGTAGAACCTGTAAAAAATTTTGTGTGGTGGTCAATGTTGATATTGTGGTGGGCCGCCACAAATAAGTCAATGTATGGGTAACGCTGCACTACACTACACTACACTACACTACACTACACTACACTACACTACACACAACACACAGTGGTTAGTGAGGATTGTGGTTGAAGGTTGGGGCATATTTGGAGTGCCATGCTGCACTGCTGATTCTTCTCAGATTAGGACACACCTAGAAAAACAATTCCAGTTCCATAGAACAACCTTTAACCCTTTATAAAGTTCTTCAGCCATTACACGCCTCAGTGTATAGCAGCCGGGTGCCCTGAATGCATGCTTCACTGAAAAAGCATAATAAGCCGTATCATTTAGAAGGCAAAAATTTGGACGTGTTGCAAAGCTTCAAACAGATTTGAGGGCTCTATCCAGACCCAACAGTAACAGTTGGGCAGCTGTCATCGCCCCATAGTATTGCAACTGACCCACTAAATTGTGCAGTTATAGTGGGAATCCATTAAGTCTACAGTAAAAAGATGAAAAAGAAAAAATAATGCAGAGACAGTAAATCTGTCTCTGCACAGCATTTTCTAAAACACAATAAGGGCAACTTGTACAACTCCCAACATGCAGGTGACGACAAAGAATTACAAAAAAAGATTGATGAGTACATGCAAACCAGTCCACTGCTTCTGGCTACAAAGTCACTGCACACGAGACACAGGAGAAATCCTTAAGGTCATGTTATATCTGTGCGTTGATAACCCAGGCGATAGAGTAAAATCCAGCTGGGATTTCCTGAAGTAAGGTTCTTAACCTCGATAACCACAGTAAATATCCAGGGACAGCGATAAGCAGATAAAACCGTGTAAAAAGGGCAGTGTATGTGTGTGTGTATATGTGTGTTTCAAAACTAAATCCTAAATCCATACTGTAAGCTGGCACTTCCTGAATTTTAGTATCGCTTGGCTTCCCCTATGTCTGGATGTGTAGAAGGCATGCAGATGCAAGCGGTGATCAAGGGACACATTCAGAGGCTGGGCTCGGAGGCTAGCCTGACAAAGAGGAGCTTTCTTTCTCCGAGGACAGCGCCTTTCGCCACAGCGAAATCTCAGGTTACTGGGAGACCTAATCCTGTCGGAGTTGCCCATGTGACCTGGAGCACAAGGCACTTCCTCTCTAGGAGTGGGACAGGGACAGGGCTTTGGCCGAGGAGGACTAGAACCCTCCACTGCTGGATGTCATTCTCAAATAGGGGCACTCACTGTGTCTGGAGCCTGGAGCATCCTCCGTGGTCAGTGTACTTGGCTGGTGTGTATAAAACACTTCGGTCTGGCACAAAACTGGTGAGAAAAACTGAACTTGAGCTGATCTCTGACATTTGGGAATTTGTTCCTGTACAGACCAGTGCCAAAGTCTTAGACTTTTTAAAGATATACAGTGCAGAATGTGGTTTTTAATGCCTCACATTCTGAGTAAAAACAAAAGTAAAAAAAAAACATCCAAAAGGTCATGTCAGATTTAAATACCAGGCTTGTGATGGTGAAACCAGAACTGTAAGCACATGTGATCAAGTTTCGGGAGCACTAACATACCCTACTATTTTGACGTCTCCCAGCACGTCAGTGCTCAATGACCATGGCATGCACCAGACAAGTCAAGTGTAAACTCCCTGCTGGTACCATGGAGGATAGAAAAGAGGGAACTATTGCACAAAGGCCTTAGGCCCAGGCACATGCCGGGACAAGACTGCCATGTTTACAACCACATTTCTCAACAAGACAAGAAGAAACACACAACGCACAGAAGATGTGTTGCATCACTACTGAGGAGGGCTGGGCCAACATGAAAGCCTCACTCACTGTTTTTCATTACACTCATCCTTCAGGAGTTGTCTATAATCCCTTCAGGCCTGTTCATATCAAAGGTGATGATGCCTCTCTACGTCTTACCCACCTCAGCCATTAGGGCCCCCCTGCCTTCCCATAACCACTGTCTAGCCTACTGCCTCTTGCTCAAGCTGTAGGTCCATGTAGTCAGGGCAGCGAATAGCATTTTCCACTGTCCACCCCATACTTACTCACTTGTTTCGTCATCATGACTACAACTTCCACAGCAATGCCATACCCCTTCCCCCATCCAGCTCTCTCTCAGCCCCCTGCCAGGTGGTCACTAGGGCATCGGCCGCCTTCTGCAGGGCCATGAGGTGACACCGGACACGTTTGAGGGCCTGGGTAAACACAGGCTGCTGATGGGCCCCGCCGAGGGCCCCTAAAGGGCTTTGTTTTTCCCAGCTTGCCTGCTATCTGCTCTGATGATTGGATGTAATGACAGAGCGAGGTGTGAGCCTCTTCCTCCACACCCCTCACGCCTCCGTAGGGGTTTATGTGGGACGACCAGCGCCTACACACCAAAAAGTGACAGTAAACAGCATTGTGCTACAGTTATGGGCTCTGCCTTGGCCTTTAATTAAGAGCAGCTATTGTATGTTTGATTGCCAACAGAGGAAAAGATATATAAATAAATCCATATCCCAGGATTGGGAAGCATTTGTTTATGTGTTTTACAACTCGCTAACTCTTAAACTTAATCCAACACTCCAAACACACAGGCAATAACAACGACAACAACAGAAAACTTGACCGGCAGCCCTGCGGTATGTCGACACTGTATGAAGACATAATCACTTGTTGAGCTAGGGGGGCTTTTGTTACATGAAGCTCTGCATTGTGAAGGGCTGATAATACCCACATGATTCTGAGGCCCATTTCCTCATACCAGCGTTGTCTTCTCACTCTCCACGGTCCTCCACTGTCCTCACGGCCTGCTGCCGTCCATGCGAGGCCCAAAGCAATGTCAACAACAATTCCAAAAATACTTCACTGGCCATTCCAGACAAACACCCCATAAACACGTCTCCCTGACGTGAACATTCCTGTAGTAAATATGATAAAGATGTGGCCTAAGACTTCAGACTCATGGGACTATTTTGGTTTGTAAGAATCTCCTCAGGCATGCCACACATTAAGCTTCCAAACTCTTGAGACAATATTTGACTGTGCCAGAGCCATAACAGGGGCATCCATCCAATACATAACCCAAACACAGGCTTACAGGACCCCCTTAAAGAGGTGGTATGCATCGCATGCCTACTCTAGTGAGACGAGAGGCAATCAGTCTGTTAATTAATTTGGAAGGCACATCTTGAGAACAGATTCCCACAACCTTCTTTACTCTTTGCAGAGCTTGTAACGGCTGAAAGACGCCACAGGAAATGACCACTTCTGCATCTCGTGCTGTGAAGACAGTCACCATGCATATTTGCCCCTTGCAGTTGTAAATCACTATTAAAGTACAGATGTGACATTTGTTTAGTTACAAAACATATAACATAATAAATGGGTAAGACATTAGGCATTTCCTGAAATTAAAACAATACCTCAACCCAGGGCTGACTGCAAGGCCTACTGTGCTGCCAAATTCAACAAATGTTTCTGCTTACCTTTATTGGCTCGGTAGAGAAGTGAACTCCCCCCCGCGGAGGAGGGTCCTCATCAGAGAGGCCGGGGGCATCCTCGTACTCCTCATATGCTTCTTCCTCCTCCTGCTCTTCATCCTCATCCTCTTCCTCAAGCTGCTCCGCATCCTTATCATCCACAAAAGCTGCATTCTCAATCCCATATACCACAGGTGAGCTCTTATCCGGGCTTCCCTTATTCACTCGTTCTTCGTGCTCACTTCCCTCCTCCTCCTCCTCATCCTCCTCTTCCTCACGATGATTAACAGTGTGCCTCGCTGTCCCTGTCCCCTCTCTTGACTCCTCTCTCTCTGCATGTTGGATCTCTGCTCTGCTGCCCACCTCAGACCCTTTTGTGGCATCTGTCTCCTTTGGAGAAGGCAGGTCTTTCGGTGCTTCAGTCTGACTTTCTGTTGGTCCCGCCGCTTTAATCTCTTTTTGCACTTTGCACTCTGTAAACACTCTGTCATCCAAGCACACCTCCTCGTTCTCATCGCTCTCCGACGACTCGTTCTGGACCACCACGAGTTCGGCGCGGACCACCGAAGCGCCTGCTGGGTCCAGTGTTGGGGCCTGGTCAGGCAACTTATCCCTGGAAGGACTCTGTACCACATGCCCCTCATTTTTTGCAGTCTCACCCTTGGCCCGGTTAGAGTTGTACACGCTACTCCCATACGGTCTCTGTTCCCTTGAGGGTGGGCTGGAAGCCTTGATTCCATCACTGCCTATAGATGGTTTGGTAATGCCCTCACCTGTTGAAGATCGCTTATAAGAACTATGGCCACTGGGGGATGTGGGCTCACTTGAACCACTTCTGGCTGAGACTGCTTTATTAATGGACCCTCCAGCAACTGAAGACGAGGCCTTGCATGACACGTTGGTAACAGGAGATGCTGCTTTTTGACCTGCATCAGCAACTGGGGAAGTAGGCTTGCTAATGGCATCACCAATGGGAGAAGTGGGCTTGTTGGAGTGATCCCTTGTAGACGAAATGGGGGTTGAACACTGAAGTGGACTTCGGATTTTCACAGCGCTCTCTGTGCTTTTGCTAGATCCTCTCACAGCTTCTTCACCATCACTATCAGCCATGAAATTCTCCAGTCTCCTGGATATGGGGCCTGCATTCAATGACAGCCGGTGTGCCTGTTTCGCCTCTTCACCGTCTTTCTTCTCGTCTGTTGACGTCCTTGGCAGCGAAGTTGGACTGTTTTCAGATTTGCTCTCAGCAGAGCCTGTTGATTTCCTGCCACCTTTGGGTTCATCAGAAATGCCACCCTGGGACAGTCGGGCAAACGTTTTACCTGGGGTTGTCCTTTCAGCAGATGGCTCTTTAAGGCCCCTTTCAAAAAGTTTCCTAGTCACCGAGAATTTCTCTGCCAAAGCCACTTTGTCTATCTCTTTGTCTAGCTCTTTGTCATCTTCCCCTTTGGGAGTTTTGTCAGAACTGTGAGATTCTGGACTCGTAGTGGTACTGCTTGTGCTGGTTTTAGGTGTGCTACTGCCTGCATATTTTGTTGGAGAGACTGGGGATGCGTCACTTTTCAAAAGACTTTTGTTTGTCTCCGGGCTATCTTGTTGCTGACCATCCATCTGCAGGAAAATATTCTTGATTTTGTTAACTCTGTTACCGAAGGGCCTCCCCCTGGTGTCCTCCCGGGACTCGCTGGATCCATTTGCATATGATTTAGAGGCGCCGTCGGATTTTGAACCATCAAAGGAGCATTTAATTGCATGGAAGTCCGATTTATAGGCATTTCTGTGTGGGGAAGCACTTCGAAGACTCCGCTCCCCTTTGCTCTCTGCCTTCATCATTTTAAAGCTTTGCAGGTTGGAAATGAATGAGTCCGAATGTTATCCTGCACCGTGGCTCCCGCTGCCGTCTTTTCTTCCTCTCTAATCATTCAGCGCCATGAATGTGGTTGGATAGCTTTGCGCATAGCCCCAATTTCAAACGGCAGTCAGTCAGACGGCAGTCATCTACAAAGAAAAAATATATTAAAAAAAAGATGTTAGTTTACCAAGAGTCAACTTTGATACAAAGTCAGTCTGCCAACAACAGTGGTTTTGTCACGTTTTCCAAACCACCACGATTCAGGCGACTCAACAAAGCAGAGATTACAAATCAGCTCATTGTGATAGAAAGTAAGTTAGCATGGTTCGAGTAACTGATTTTCCGTATTTGAAAGTTGGACCTATCCCAACACTAGGCTACTCATCGCCGCGGACAGCATATTATACAGTAGGCCTATTTCATTACCTTACTCACTATTCAAAGTGTATTGTTCTATCCTTCCGTCTGCGGGTGAGATACCTTTGTGTTTTCAAGGCTTAGTAGTCTGTCTCTGAAGATCAGAATCCCTCCGTAGACTTGAACGCAAAAAAATCACAACCGCTTTAACATTGGTTTCTATATTACCCACACAGTGGATAAAAAAGTTTAATTCAGTGAACACACATGTTTAACTTGGTAGCCTCAAGTGTGTGCACATAAGTTTTAGCGATGGTAAACTAACAGCATCGAGGCAACTTGATAAGATTACCTTTACTTCAGTTTCATTGTCGCTGTAAGCCGACTGAGTCCTTCCTACTCCCTGAAAGTTATCCTTGCAAACTTGTCATTTCTTCACCGCCATCATGATCTCTCAAACGAGTTCTCTCGGAGTCCAAACAAACCAACCCAAGCACACACACACACACACACACACTCAAACCTGTCGTACCGCTGCGCGTAACCGCTCCTATCTGGCGCGCAACACGATCAGACAAGGTCGAGCACGCGCACACGAACACATTCCAGGGCTGCTAACCCCAACCCCCTTCATGACTGCATGGCTGCGCCGCCACTCCAGAGAATCTGGAAATGGCGTGGGAAAGAGTTCTCTTCCAGTGATTTAGGTTTGCAAACGTAAAGAAATTATTGGAACTCTATCGCATTGGAAACGATGTGTATCTATGTTAAATGTTATTTTGATTGTGTGGCTGAAATAGGCTACTCATGCCAGTGCATGACACAATGCAAACCAGCCACGTTAGTTTTCCCTTCATGGTTTTACATAATTACATCAGTTTTTGTTTGGCTTTGCTTATTTATGTCATAGGTTTTAGCTGATGCAAAATCTGTCTTTTCTTATGTTCTTAGTATTATGTGGTGGAGTAGCCTACGCCTAAATGTTGCCAACACACACACACACACACCCTCTGACACACATCCTCTGAAGTAAATGACAATTAAAACATGCATATTAAACCTAATTTCTTCTTTTTTTTTAAATCTTCACATCACACTGTAAAGTACTAAAACACATATTATCAGTAAGATAAATTCATAGGCATGATAAAAACATAGGCATGATAATCCTGTGTAATAAGGAAATTAATACAAAAACTCTAGATTATGAAATTAATCCCTCACAGAATTGCATGATCCTGATCAAGCTTAGCCTGGTGACTTTAATTGTACAAAGGCTTACTGTTTATATGATTTACAGTGGCATCATGTTTTATACATGTCTGACATTTCTGAGACGATTGCAGGATCTGCCTCTTTGGCTATCACAGTCTCATATGTCACAGGATCAGGCTGTTCAATGCAATTTAAACATATGGGTGGCATGTAGTTTTGTCCCTGCAGACTGCTACCCAGTTTTTACAGCAATGAGAAACCATTGCCTTTGTACAGCACAATGGCGTCCAGATCTCTCTTTCAAACTAGGTCACAAAGCTCTGGAGCAATCAAGGGAAGATGCACACATTTCGGGAGCCATGTGGTGTGTTCCATTCAGAACTCTGCTGGCTTTAATTGTGAATGCGCTGGTGCTCCGGGCCAGTCCTAATGAGAAAATGCAATGGAAAAATACAGAGAGCACATTGGATGCATTGGATTGGATGCACCAGTATCAGCTGTGTACTGTAATATGGAGGTGATAGTTAACAACTTCCCAGAGCAATTGAAGAATTTCTATAGGTGTATCTTTTTAGGGTGTTATGGAGTCAAATATGCATAAAAAAAATGAGGCATGTAAATGTAATTTTACTGTGCTATCATTTGATAATTTGTGCGGATGAGTCTATTGTAATCTCCCCTGGGAAATGTTCAGGGAAAGGGTGGAGAGTGCAAGGTGGCTTGCTTGTGCTTGAAGAGGTTTGTTCTGTGGAGAATAAGGGAGGAAATGTAACAGGGCAACTCTAGATTTTGAACCCGTTTTACCTGCAGCCGGATAATGCTTGCAGCTTGACCCTTTACCCTTCTCTTTTTAAAATGATGAATACTGAGGTAGAAGAGTCTAGCTTTAGAAAAATGTTTGTCTAAAGTCTAAAGAGCTTGCCAATATGTTTTGATAACACAACCTGTCTGAAAGAAAAGAAAGACATTATATCACCTACCTGTTTCCCGGAGGAAATTTCACACAAGCTAAAGGCCCCAACTAATAAAAAAATCATGTCTTCTCAGAGGATGAATTTGACTTGGCAGACAGAGCTCCCACAGATGGTGGTCTATTTCTCCCTCTTGTGTATGCCGTTTTTGTAAATGCCCTGGGGACCACCCAATATTCATATTTAATTGTGACAAACATGAAAAATTAACCCACAGTGACACCAGTGAGTCTAGAGAGAGTGTGTGTGTGAGAGAGAGAAACTCTGTTATTTTCAAGTGATGGCAATTAGATAACCTTTTCCATATGTCTCTTAATTTTTTACTTTTACAGCACTGGCAAGCAAATCGTCTTTACAGTAGTTCTCATCCTAACTGTGCCACAGAGTGGAGCGAGTTTGGCCCAGCGCTGGCCCACACCCATCATATCAGCACCAGATCAGGGTTACGTCTTTTACTGAGTCAGACATTATTTATTCCGGGCCTTGGAGGGAAGTAGAAGTGTTTTGTGATCTTATTTGAAAGTTTATTCCAGAGGCATTTCCTGGACTTCTCTGCCTTGCAATTCAAATGTGAGGAGCTGTTATCTGATAAGCAACATCTCACGCCGTTGTTGTGGTCCATAATGCCCTTGGCTCAGTAATGGTTGAACCAGTAGTTCTGCAATGGAGTGCAGTTTTAACTGTAGGTTACAATAGGTTGTGTTAGTTTACATGTTTAAATTCTGTGATTTTCTCAGAGAAAGCACATAGCATGGCAATTCCTTTGAGGAAATTCCTCTGATATTGTGTATGCATCACAATAATGTACAACAAATGTATCACTGAGATAAATTATCAGTGTCACGTGTGAAAGCAGGGGCATGGCCTCTGACACAGTAAACAGTGGCGTGAAGAAAGGGATTGCTATCCGTACAGCACAAACATTCTCTCTAGTGCCTGTCACCAGCTGGAATTGAAATAGTGGAAGCTAGCGCCCAGGATGTTTGTTTACATGAGTTGACTATTGCAGGTTCATTGGATTATCACCTGGCAACCACAGCAGGGTGCTGCAATGCAGGCACGTGAGCAACCGTTGAGCCATCTTCTCCCTCTCAGGAGGCATTGTCAGGATCACTGTTCCCATAACAACCCCTCAACTATTCCCTCCCTCTGTCAGAGATGTTTGGCTCAAACCCACAGGGGTCAGGGGCTATTCACCTCCACTCTGCAGGAGAAGGTATGGTGTCTACGACACAATATCCTGACCTGGCAGGCCACAGCTATGAGAGACAGATAGAAAATCTTCTGTTATTTGCAATTTTGGTGATAAAATCACTTTTCATGGAAACCTTTAGTGTACCATATAATCAGTATTTACAACACTCACAACTATATGAGGAATAACATTCAACTAGCAGACTCTGAACAGGACTTATCAACAGCCAGTTATTGAATGCATTTTTATAATGTGTGCAGTGTAAGTGATGGAGTGGGTGAGTTAGTGGTGTGTGAGGCATTCGGCTGACTGAGCAGATCAGATTTCATGATGGCGATGAGGAGAGCTGTAAATGTTTGCAGAATTTGGGAGTGGCGTAGGGTGGTGGCAGTGGATTAGAGACTGCAGCTGGCAGCTGAGCCCAGTGTGTAGAATGTGTGATGTATGTTCAAGAAAGCCCTGGCCAAGTATGGTCATAATTTCGATCCAAAGTCTAATATAACATTGCAATGATGCATATTGTAAAACTGATAGTTGATCCACATATTCTTTCTTTTTTTGTGACAGAGGCTCCAGATTAGTCTAGGCAATGCCCCCAGCTTCTTAAAGCTCAACTCTGCATCAACCTACTGAGATTAGTGATCATTCAGTAGGCCTCTATGCCTAGGAGGTATTTTGTATAGCGTACATGTTGTATATGCTGCCACCTTCTGGTCAAAAATTGCACAGCTCAAACAGGAAATTGTGTTAAGGTGTGCCAGTGGAGCACTCCAAGTTGATATTGAGGTTGTGTGTCAAATATAATACAATTTAAGCTTGTATTGCTGTCATCATATATCAATCGGGTTGGGGTGGGGGGTGGGGGTGCTGGATCACTGAATACAGCCATTATGAAGGCTTCCAGTTCAGAACTTCCAACAATATAAGAATGTTGATAACCTGTGTGCATTAGTGAAACACACTCAGCACACAGTGAACACACAGTGAGGTGAAGCACACACTAATCCCGGCGCAGTGAGCTGCCTGCAACAACAGCGGCGCTCGGGGAGCAGTGAGGGGTTAGGTGCCTTGCTCAAGGGCACTTCAGCCATGCCTTCTGGTCGGGGTTCAAACTAGCAACCCTCTGGTTACAAGTCCAAAGCGCTAACCAGTAGGCCACAGCTGCCCCATTAGATAAGTCCCTTATGCCTTTTCAGTCTTTCAATAAAGTTGCAACTACATTCATTATGGTCTGATAATGGACTGTAGACAGACACCAGGGAACTGAAACAGCCTGTAATCAATCCAGTTAGTTTACTGGCTCTGACTGATTTTCATTCCCTCTAAAAACTGAGATCCAGCTAACTGATTGTAGCTCACATTAATGGAACTTTAAGTGGGTGAACAGAATGTTGTGGTTATGCAGGCTAGTGTTAAGAAACAACAGTAAATGCTCCATATTTTTACTTCAGCACATGTGTGTGTGTGAGTGTGAGTGAGTGTGTGAGTATGTGTGTGTGTGTGTGTGTGTGTGAGTATGTGTGTGTTTGTGTGTGTGTGTGTTTGTGTGTGTGTGTGTGTGTGTGTGTGTGTGTGTGTGTCTCTGTGTGTGGCAGAGACGGAGAAAGTCTGTTGGCTTTGTATGCTAATATCCTGCAGTACTCAGTTGCTCTGGGGTGCTGAGTGGACATTTTAATTATGTGACTCTACACATCTGCTCTTTACACCGTATCCATCTCTGCCCTCTGTGTTTGCAAGAGTTGCAGTTTCCCCTGCAATCTGATAGACTAGTGATCACAGGTACTTGGAGATTGTAAAGGTAGAATCATCACAGCACCATCATTACAAGCATATGGATGGCTAAAGGCTACTCTGCACCAACGACTACTGTTTTCACAGGCAGTCTCAGCAACCCAGTTTATAGCATTCAAAATAGTCATGGGGTGTCCTTATGGTTGTTATGGCAACTGTATTCTACTGTACTATGTGTCTGTTTTGTGTAAAAGTGTCAAGACAGGGAAGACAGGAAACCATGGGCCTCAATAGAGTAATGCATGGCTGCCTAATAAGAGGGACCCCTGTAGAGTCCCTCACAATGGACATTAAAAATGTATGTTTAGGCCTACTGATCTGTAAACTGCTCATCACTGACACCATCCTGAAGGGCATGCCAATTAATTAACCATCCACTTCAAGAGGTTCCAAACTTCATGACCATTTTTCCTCAACTGAATCTGGCCCGAACCCATTCCGTGGATACACTGGAAATCAAAAGAGCGAAATTATGCTGAACCCACCGCTCATAGGCTGCGGCACAACAAAAGACTGAAAAAAAATCTTTCTTGCATCTTTCCCACCCACTCAGCTGTCACAGTGGCGCCTGGTGCTTGATCCTTAATTCACACTGCATTTATGCTGTCTCAGAGGGAATCCGCCACGTAGACTATGCTACAAATCCAAAGAGAATTTGTGGGCTAACTATTTGTGTTCTACGTTGTGTTGACAAGCTCTCCAACACACTTAAAATGCCCAAAGCAACCAAATAACTTTCAGTGTCCCACCGGCGGGACGGTTACCCCCTCCCCCACCTCCCCCCAACATTCTAAATCAATTATATGCACCATATTGCTATGTAGCATAGTAATGTTATACACCATTTCAAAGCTTTGACTTTTTTCATGCACAATCTGTATAGTGCTTTATATAAGAATCCATAGAAATTGAATCTTCATGTTGATTTATCCAATATTAGTTGTACAGATGTATACTCTATCACACACTCATTGAACCGACAAAGTAAATGCAAAAATAGAGACTTTTTTGTAATTATTCCATATTTTGTGTAGTCAGTCTAAATCCGAACACCTGACACAATCTAAATAGTCCACAATAAACCTCAAAGTGTTACCTTTCATTTGAGACCAGGATTATGCTTCTACACAAAGGGGTTCATGTGCAGTAAGCATTTGATGTCAGTATGCATTTTGGATAAGAACAAGTCCTATGGGGAGTTTCCATAGGCACTTTACAAAACGCATGAGCATACCTTGGCAAATAATAGTCTAAAGCACTCATATTTTTATTCTATTTTGATCTACTTTTGCACACAGCTTCACAAGACCTGGTGCTAGGGCTCAGTTGTGTTTCTAAGGGATATCAAGTGACCTAGAGGGCTGAAATGTGGTCAGTTCAGAGATGCTTGTATTCCGGCAGAAAGAAAAAACTATATTCTAGCCTCTGTAATTCTTTGTCAGTACATCAAACAGTTATTTTGACTGTTTCCTACGAAAACTACAGGTTCTGAGCTTTCTATAGAGGTCCAGCATTTGATGGTTGGCCCCAAAAGAGGTGGGAACAATGCCCTTGTAAATAGGCACAGTGCAATTTCAGGCAAAAACTTGAAATTTGTATTGAGATCCATGTCCAATAACCCCCCCCCGCCCCCCAATATTCTAATTATGATTAGTATTGGCTACCCAATTAATTAGGCTATTATGAAAATACATGGTAGACTAGTGTATTAGTCTATAGTCTATCTCATATCCTAAACTTCATATTCATTCACAGAAAAGCAATGCAAATATGATGACAAAATACATAGTTTCATACTATGCTGTCATTAATTTACGCATATTTGAACACCCACTGGACTGGCTAGATTACATTTGGTCGTTTTACATGTTAGCCTATAGGCTGTGGCCAGCATGGGAGGTGCACCTCTTGAAGCATGGGTCAGGTGACAACCATGTGTTGGAAGTTCAATCTAAGAGAGGAACAGCTCATTAACGAGTGATGTAAATCGTGCCTATAAGTCTCTGTGTCCATGATCTCGCCAAAAATGGTAGCAGCGCATACTTCTACTCATTCTTCTGCCTCTGCAGAATGGATCGTTTGTCTCGATAAAAGGTAAGTTAGTGCACTATTTCTTTCCTTCGATTGAAAGTCAGTGGTCTTCTGCATCTTCTGCTTGCGACTGAAGTGTCTGATTTTTTTTTTTTAGAGATTTAAGTTATTTTTTGTGTTGTGGACAGCACCCCATCGCACCTAGCGTCAGCATACATTTCGCTGGGAAACTCGTAGTATGGGTTGCCTTATTCAATCAGAGATGATGATTTGCGACTACGGTTTTATTATTTTAGGTAATTTGGCAGGAGGGACACATAATTCGTTTCCCTCGGTGTAGCTACTGTTCCGTTATCAAACAGATAATTGCACCTACGAAACATAGGCTGTGGTCACAGCTTCTTTGCAATGGCATTAATGCTGGCAACCATTTAGGCTACGAGGTGAAATAAACGGGACGGGAAAGGCGATACTAGATAAAGGGCGAATGTCACCTGGAGGAGAGAGACCGAAGCACAACCTCTATACCGCAGCCCAGTACAGCGCAGTCACAGCCACAGGAGATCCCCCCATTTGTTTTCATAGAGAATCGCAGTGTCCCACCAAACACGAGGCGGTGCAGTTTTGTGAGGGGGTGAGTTTGGCATCCCGATCAGGTCGTCACCAGGCAGATTAGGTCTTCTTTCTAACGACTCTGGCTTTGATTCCAAGGTATGTGTAGTCTTCTCTGTCCTGTCTGCCAACTGAACTGGGCATATCGTGGTGTTGAAAACAGACGCTGAGACTGCTGCAAGGGACTGAGATGCCAAACTAACAACCGAACAGTTGTGCATAAAAAGCACAGTTAAAGCCAACCTAGCTGAACGGCTGTCCCAGCTTCGCAATTAGACATCTGCAGTTCATCACCTTAGAGATTAAACTAGAAGAAAATGATTTAGTGAATGTCAAAGCTAGGGGCCAACAGTGTTCCTCATAATGTGTTAATGATACATACAGGGTTCACACTGATGACTTAATGGACTCATAGAGCCATGCACATCAAGGATTAATGGGATCTTCTCCCTCTGGATCAATATCTTTGCACATTTATTACCAGTCTTTGCATAGCCAAGCATTGGTGGACTGTCAAAATTAGCCATGTTAATTGTGTGCACAGTTCAGAAGTAGTGGCATACTAAGTGATGTTAATTTAGGGGTGCTCAATTGAATCACTCACTCACATACAGCACATATACCCACTATAGTAGTTTGTCAGTACAGCCATCAATTGATTTTTCACAAAAAAACAGTTGTATCTACCGGACACTCATCCTGAATGCTGTCAAAACAGGCAGTATTACTCTTTATCCACTAAAGTGCATGGAGATTCTACCTTTGTAATGAAAGCAAAACTGAATCACCGACACCTTGGATGACACAGGTGGGAGGCTTGTTGTTTTATCACCAGTGTTTATGCACACTTGCCAGTCCTGCTTTGGAGAGAGAGAAGGAGAGAGAAATACAGAGAGCTGTGACCTGTCTGAGAGATTAGGACCAAACTCTGAGATGAAAGGAGGCCAGCAGCTCTGGTTTTGGCTGCCTCTGCTGAAGGCCCTCTGGCCGGACACAGCCGAGCTGAGCAGCGGACAGGACTGCAGAGGGAGACGGTCCAGTGCTCCAGGAGAGCACTGCCTCTGCAGTCCCCTCAAAGTACACGGGGGCATGGAGAGAGAGAGAGAGAGAGAGGGAGAGAGGGAGGCAGGGCGTGGAGGGGACAGCTGACACAGTGGAGGGAGGGAGTGAAAAAGAAGAAAAGGAACAAGAGCCAGAGTGACTCGAAATAGTGAGGCGAAAAGCAGAAGCAGGAGACTGGGAGACTGTACCAGAGGAAAACAGTACCAGGGGACTACATTTACATGAGAGGGAGAAAGAGAGATATAGTTACACAGAGAGAAAGAGAGAGAGAGATAGAGAGAGGACTTTGAAGAGGCTGATCTGAGGAAAGGTTCAAAGTGCACTCTGACGGACTGCTTGAGCTCGAGAGCTTTGTGCCGCAGTCTCGACAGATGTGTTTACACAGTGTTCCATGTTTACCTAGCGCAGGATAAAATGGTGGGTTCTGGAGGGACTTACCTGTAAATAATCAGACCTTGCTGCAGTAGGGAGGGGGGCTTATGTCAGGGAACAAGCCCTGTGGTGTTAAGCAGGCGATTTGTCATTACACGTCATTTTGTCATATCTGATCCAGTGTGGTAAAAATAGGCTGGCTGCATGAAATATTAAGTACAACCTCTATACCTGATGAGTAAGCCTCTCTAAAAATTAGGATATTGTGTTTCTATGTACAGCATCAAAGAATACTCGAGAATATATGCCCCAGACTCAAAACAGAGTCTCTTATCTCTAGATGAATGTGCCTCTGTATGCTCTGTAGATGCACTATTACAAATGTCAACAAAGTGTCCCACTAGATCGTCTGCTTTCAATTTAGTCTACTAATGTAGCTGAAGTGGATATGTTCTCGTACCAGTCTGGCTGTTGTTCTGTGCCTGTTGTGTAATAGGTAATTACAGTCTATTGCCCCTGTGCCACTAGAACCCTGCAGTTCCAGGTAGCAAAAGCACCAGTCTATCACATCAACGTTACATCAGAACATGTGGGGTCTTTGTCCGAGTAAGTCTTTATGGTGTATTTAGGAGCTGGTTTTTGATTAAATGTTTTATTTGCAAGTATTTTGCTAGACAGTAATAGGATTCGTTGAGAGTGCATGTGAAATATTGCAGTGATGGAGAACAAGTGCAAGAATTAAAATGGATGATGCTGAAACATGGTTGACATACCAGTGGTTAAGCTTTTCAGAAATATATAGAAGTGGTGATATGCTTCATATGCTCTATATGATGTAAGTAAGGTCATATAATAAGGTAGGTGTGATGCAGAAGTATCATCAGATACCAGATCAGATTTCTCTAGACAAATGTAAGCAGGAAGTAAAAGACCTCAACAAAAATACTAATGAAAACAATGACTCACTGAATGCAAAGAAAAAACATTACAGACAAATTAAAGTAAAAGCAGATAAGTGGAACCCAGCTGCTTATGGTGTACATTTAAAACTGAGTCCCTTCAGCACATAGTTTGAGAAAACAGACCTCATAGTCTGTTAGGCACTCTACTCATTTGTACAATCACTCTTTTATGCATTCACACATGTTCAAAAGAGAAAATCTGCTCTTATCAGTGTTGCTGGCCAGCAAACCCTGATTTGCTAGGTGTTGCTGTAGCAACCGAGCTTACATCAAACAAGAGAACGGGATGAAAGGACACATTCACATTCTCTCTGGCTGTTGTAAAGGACGGTTTGGTAAACAACTGATGGTGAACTAAATGTGCTTGCTTTGTCCAGGCCAACCGAACGATCAGGGGAGGATGTGGACATCATACTGGCCCGGCTGAAAAATGTGAAGGCCTTCGAGAGGTTCAACCCCAGGCTCCTACATGAGATATGCCTGTGCGGATTTTATGAATGTCTGGAGAAAGGGATCACATGTAGGTTGCAAATTAAACTAGTTTCACTAAAAATGACACGGACGGAACATTTTTACCAGACTGAAATAAATAACAAAATGTCTGTAGTTAATTTCCACATAGAATTTTCTGCTGTGTCAACACAGAACAACAGTATTTCACCAAGAGCTGTCACTTTATTGTATATATGGTTTTGGGCATAAGGCAGTTTCTCAGGGCTAAGCTTTGCCTCTGTTTTCCCCAGTGTACCGACAGGGGGACATTGGGACCAGCTGGTATGCTGTTTTGTCTGGATCTCTGGATGTCAAAATCTCAGAGACTGCCAATCACCAGGTACACGCCATCACTGTCATACTATAACTCATTTGTATATACAAGCCTCTCTAGAGAGACCATATTATGCTCTCAAATAAAGTGTTTTATTGCACATTTGAACTGTGACAAAAATATACTTTATTTGATTGTCAGGATGATAATGGTGCATATCTTTAACCTCACTTTATAGCTGTATCATCAGTACACTATGATCTCAAAACTAGCTATTTGTTAAGTCTGCTTAACATTCACTGTTTTGACCTGTAATACAAAACAACCTTACCTAATGTGACTAGTCATGATTGATGTGTTACGTAATACAGATTTGTTCGTAAGCTCATTTGAAATGTGTGCTTGAAGAGCTTCCTGACAGTGATGTCTAACCTTGGAGACCAAAGAGACCTTTTAGTGTTATTGGGGCCATCACTCGCACCCCTCCTGGTGCAGAGTACTGGGATTTGAGAGCCTTTAAGAGTCTTGTGTGTGTGTAGTGTGTAGTGTGTAGTGTGTGTGTGTGTGTTTCAGTGTATGTGTGTGTCCAAGTGTTAAATTGCTTTCCATATCAGGCAGTGGATGGAACCACAACACTACAAGATCCACTCTCTTAGGCACATTTTAAATTGAGTGAATGTAACCTGATTAAATTTGTCCTCAACATCGTCCCCCTCCTCATCTTCGTCCTCCTTCTCCTCTCCTCTCCTCTCCTCTCCTCTCCTTTCTGCCCTCAATTCTACCCATTTCTCTCTCTCTCTCTCTCTCTCTCTCTGTCTTTCTCTCTCCTTCAAAGGATGCAGTCACAATCTGCACTCTGGGAATTGGCACGGCGTTTGGGGAGTCCATCTTGGATAACACCCCCCGGCACGCCACCATTGTGACGCGGGAAGTGAGCGAGCTCCTGCGCATCGAGCAGAGAGAGTTCAAGGCCCTGTGGGAGGTGAGGCCAGCGACGCGGGGCAGGGCACTCAGAGAGCAGCTCTGGCCCTCTCTCTTCCTAGAATGATGTGGACCGGTGGCTCAAGGGCTTACCACTCAGTATATATATTTGCTCATTGGGTTGTGTGTTTATTTGGGCCAAGATGTGGGCCAAAGGTGTGTTCATGTAGACAGGACTTGTACTCAGTGGACCTTGATATATTGTACTGATGTGCAGTCATGAAGATGGAACATGATATGATTCCACACAGTTTGCAAGCAAGTTGAGCTTAGGATCTTGCTCATTTGCGTCATTATTAAATTAGCTTTAGTTAGACTGCACTTTGTTCGTCTTTTGAATTACTGTAAGGCAGACTATATTGTACAGATTGACTATATTGTTATGATTGTTATAGAGTATACTCAGTCTTGATAACTAAGGTATTCAATAGTAGTTTTCAGTTCAGTTAATGAGTTTCAGTTAATATTTTCTTTTTTTTCTCATGCAAAAGGGAAAAATATTATTTCCTAGTGTACATCAACAACAACAAAAGCAATCACCACAGCAGAAAGTACAAAGGATGTGCACACAGTACTCTTTCTCACACACCTCATATTCAAGTCTTTCAGAAAGTGTTAAGGCAGAAGAAAATTTGCAGTGAAATACTGTTCCATCCAGTGGTGTTCTTCAAAATGCATACCTAATCAAATTCGTCCACTAGAGGGTGGTGTGACGTAAAAGTGAACTCTGAAGTCTCAGTCAGTCTACACAGCATGGCATGTTGGTTGGTTGCTGAAACTGGCATGTCTTCTGTGACTTATTCTCACGTTTCCCATATGTGTGGTTATTTTGGTTTGTTGTTTAACTGTAGATTGTTTTAGATGTTTAGATGTTTAGAAGTAATGGAGTCCATTTGAACAACTCAGATACAGTGTGATGCTCTCATATAGATGTGGCCAATGATATTTCTATATGACAAACACACCACTTGTGTTTGCATGAGGAAAAGGCAGATAAATATTTTCCTGGAAAACATGGATTGTGGTTTCAACATTACTAAGCCCTTTCCGCTGGCCAGTATTGTCATTGTATGCTCGCTATTTCATGGTATTGGGGTGTTTACATAAACTAGGAAATGGTTAATTGCAGAGAGATTTGCGTTGGGGTTCATTTGGGGTCAAGTGGAATGGGAATATTCCGCCCGCCTGTACCAGGAAGGCACAGAATGGCCAGGAGGTGACAGAGTGTCTGGAGAATCCTGCCGCCCTGATGGAGACAACACTGCGGTTTCCTGAGTGGGAGAATCTATTTCCTCTGGGATGTGGAGGTGGATGCGGGGAAGAGAATTGGGCGAGTTGTGCTTAAGGTTTTGTGTATCAGTCGTGTATCCTCTCCCAGACAGGGAGGCACTATTCAAATGTGTATGTGGGTTGTGTGTTTGTATGTGGCTTATATGTGGTTTGTGTTTTGCTTGTTGGTTGTGTGTACTGAGAGCGTAGCATGGAATACTGCCTGCAACCAACAGACCATTAGACCTGAAAGGTTGGTCTGAAATGGTTACTTTCCATTCAGTGCTGGGTTATGCTGTGTTTGTGTGTGTGTGTGTGTGTGTGTGTGTTTGTGTGTGAGCTTTTATAAGTAGGCTTGTTTTTTTGTTTGGTGGACTGCTTTTAAGCATCTGTCTGCCTGGAGCCTCTGGAAAGCTTCTCTGTCCCATGGACCCTGCGATAGGTTTTTATTTGGGTGAGGTGGGGGAAAAATGGCTGTGAATCCTGTCTGAACTCATTCGCTAATGGAATAGGAGCTTCAGAGAAAGGAGTGTTATTATATATTTATGTACTGTATTAGAGTCTGTCTTGACTTTTTCTCAATGTTTTAATTGGTCTATAATATATTTAATGTACACATAACATTTAAGATACTACTTTTACACATAAAAAGTTGGTGCTTGACTTTGTGTTGTGTGCTACTCGCCCAACTGATTGTGTCCTTTGACAGTTACTGGCACAGTCGTGGAGTGGTTTCTAAAGTGGACTTAGCTGAAGTGATGTGTGCACACATAATCCATAATGACAGCAATGTGCCTCAAACTTTTGCAGTTGGCATTGCAGGGCCTGCTGTTTTGGTGACTGTAGAGCCATATGCAAACATACATGTGTGAGTCTATAGGGCCTTTCCAACTTCCCTTTACTCTTGTGTACTTCTTCACTCCCATATACCACATCCCTTTTAGTTGCCACCTCACTTCATCACTTGTGTAAATCAGCCCCCACCCCCCATGGTTTGTGAGGCAGCTTGGCCCACTTCATTGTTGTTAACGACAGCTGACATGCTGTGAGCTTCTTACTCAACTGGGTCACACGGATGCTCTGCGGACCCCACTCCTCTCCGAGGGCACGTGGGCATCCTGTCCTCTGGAGACGCCAGGCCCCTGGGCATCAGGGCGTCCCCCGGAACAGACCTCCTGTCCTCCACCCACGCATGTGTCTTGGCCTTGCAGAACGCCTGTGGCGGCGCGTGCTGACGGAGCAGGGCCAGACGGAGCAGAGCGGAGCGGATTTCATTTATACAGTAGACATGATGGGCTTTCCCTGTTTTTCTGACATCTCTCTTCTCATCTGCTCCGGGTTCCTCCACATCAAAAGCCCTGTCTGTAACGAGATGCTCAGTGGTGTTTAATGGGGCCCTCAAAGGTGTTCCATGGGAGATGGGTTTCCTTTGTGGTCCTTAAACACTCTGAACATAGAAGATGTATTTTTAAATCGACTCCTATAAGTAGGGATGGAATTCTTTAGGACTTTATTGTGACATTTATCTCTCAGCTCTGGCAAATATGTTCCCTGGAACATGAGTGGCGGTTGGAGGTCTGTTGTATTCTGGGCATTCCCCTGACATCAGCACCCACCGCACTGAGAACCGCCAGGCATGGCTGCCTCCCTGCACATGTCACAGTTATTCAAAGAGGCAGTTGTGAGAATGTTTATTCAACAGAGTAGGCACAGAGGAATCCCCTTCACAGGCACACAGGCACACACACACACAGGCACACACACACACAGACACACACACACACATACACTTACACATACACATACACTAATACATTTTGTTTTACTTGTTGGATACCCTCTCTGACAATCCTGGAAACACCATCCAGATAGATCACTACAAATGTTGAAGGGATGGTTACTTGTTTGACTGGGAGCTGAATGTGTCTGTAGTATACTGAAGGTTGTATGAGTGTAGTACATGATGTGTGTGCTGAAGTGTGTTTTTTATGTCAGTTTGTATATGATTCTGTTGGTTATATGTGAGTGTTGTCTATTAATGTATGTGTTATATGTTATATGTATGTAATGTAATACACATTGTGTGTTTATATATCATAATTTGTGTTTTGTGTATGGTGCTGTGTGTTATATGTGTGTGTGTGTGTGTATAGTGACGTGTGTGTGTGTGTGTGTGTGTGTGTGTGTGTGTGTATAAAAAAATGTGTGTGTGTGTGTGTGTTTGTATATGGTGACATGTGCTGTGTGTGTGTGTGTATATATAAAATATATATATATATAGTGCTGTGTGTGTATGTGTGTGTTTATGTATGGTGACGTGTGGCTACACACAGCTGCTGAGGTGGGCAGGGATGACGACTGAGGCTTCAGCCTATGGGCCGGGCCGGCGGTTTGCTGTGTCAGCACGGAGACCTGATTAACAGGAAGTGACACAGACTTGGTGTGTGCTCTAAGTCGGCGAGCGACAGAGGGAAATGGGGAGGGAGGGGTCAAGACTGGGTCTGCAGTTTCACTCTTAACCCCTTTCCAAAATACCGGCGCCACCCCACAGAGATCGGAAAAGACAGAAAATAGCTCATTTATTTATTGTTTTGTTTTCGTGTGCTTATAGTGTGTTTGGTTGAGGAACATTTTGGATGGAAAGGAGTTAATCTAACTTCTGTTGTGAATTGTTGGCTTCCAGCTAGGTTTATGTTGCTCTAGACATCTTATCACTCAGATGTCAGATGATGCCTTTTAATTCTCTCCAAGTTTTTGTCTTAACCTTTGCAGCATTTGATATGCAATGGAAAGATGGAAAGACAAGAAATGAAAGTGATATTATATCATCACTCAGCCCCCTCCCATACACACAGTCACGCACACATGCACGCACGCACGCAGGCACGCACGCACACACACACACACACACACAGAGTTGTGCGTGCACTAAAAGTCTTTCTCTACTCTATGAGATCCATCTTCTGGCACAAACAGAATTTCTCTCAGCTTGTTGCCTTTTGTCTAATTGATTTTCAGTTAGTGCCTCTGAGGGATTCATTTGCATGCACTAAAACCGCGTGAAACGTTGGCTAGGGTTGGAAGTGACTGTCATGGAAAGCCCAGTCCTCCTTCAGATCACTTTTTGGGGAGCTTCTTCATTCATTCATTGTTCAATGAACTGTGTTTTATGGTAAGACATAGCCTAATACACAGTGCTGAATGCTCATTAAAGTAAAGTGAAGTATTTAGCACAGACTCCTAACAGGCTGACCGATTGCAGGCATTGATACTATTCTTGCTCCACTGCAGCCACACTAATTGTACTTACTACTACAGTGGTGTGGCTTTCTAGAGCATAATAAGGTGCCACCCAGACCAGGTCTGTGGGTCTGATTCCCAGAAAGCATACACACTGCTAAACATGCATTCCCCCGATATACATCTTTATATAAAGTCATCTTTATAACGTCATCTTCACAGTTATTGATATCCCATACCAGAAATCTAGTGTGGATAACAGCGTCTGCTAAGTGAATGCATTTAAATGTAGTTGGGTTGGCCTTTTGGAGATGCAAAGGCCATCTCAATCACAGAAGTCTGATTCCCGCTTCCAGAGGAAATAACCATGCTCTTCTGTAATTGCATTTCTGCTCTTGTGTAATTGCTTTGGCATATAAACAGAGCTGTTCTTGACTGAATAATTTCACTATTCTGTTAACTTTATTCATGCTTACTCTGGTTGATGGATGGCATGTACATTCACTTTTTACATTGCAATTTGTCTTGAGGTATGAGGTAGGTTTGTTGGAACAGTTAACCATCATAGGCTGTGTGGTGTCATTTTTAGATGTTCATTTTCAGGCCTACCTTACATACTCCAGCACCTGCTCTCATTCCCTAAGAATTACCTAATTCCTGCCCAAACACCCACGAATGCGCCCGCTCACACGCATGACGCACGCACACACGCACACACCCATACACGCGCACGCACACACGCACACACACACACACCCACACACACACACTCAGGCGCAGAAGCACTGAGATAATGCCCAGTCAAGTTGACAGAGATGCAGCAGCAGTTATGTAATGAGTAAAACGTTGCTGTGGCCCCTGGGCAGTTTGTCCACACTGTGACATCAATCGATGGGCATTTTTTATGTCTGTATTAACTCATCGTGTCAGGGCGGAATGGGAGGAGGAGATGATGGCCCTGTAGCTACACCCCTCCGCTCTCTCTAGAAAGGACAGAGGCTAGACAACATCCTCTCTGAAAAGCCCACATGCAGTTCAGAGGAAATAACTCATTTATTATTTCAAAGCGGCCACCAAAACAGCGGCACTATGGTTTTGATATCAATTGGAAGTTCTCCTTTTGATATTCTGCTGGTCTGTTTGTTGTGCAGCCCTTCTGGCCACAGGCGAGGCAGCAACGCTGGGCTTTAATCAGCTGGAAGGTCAGAGCTGAGATTTTATCTGCCTCCATCTTTCTCCTGGAAGCTCAATCACGTGACTAGGGGAAGAGCACAGTGTTCCCTCAACATTCATATTCTGCCTAAAGCCTTTAATCCAAATGGTGGCATACACATTGTTCTTACCGTACTTGTAAGTGAGGGTCAAATTCAATTCAAGCAGTATCTCTATGACATACTAATGCCACTAATGCACAACGTTTTTAAGCAACAAACAAAATACTAACATAACAGTGAAGTTGTTCGTTTTTTCATGGTTTATTTTTTTCCAAAAGCATCCTCTCCCTATGTGTCTATTGCATTTACGTAAGGAGCTTGGAACAAAGTTGGGTTTTCTTCTTTTTCATTTTCTCTAGGGATATATGCTCAACAAATATCAGCTAGCTCAGCAGGTCATGAGAAGGCTATCAATGAACAGAAAACCGTGTTGGCTAACAATTTATTAAATACTCCTGTTATTGTCGTCAACGACGTCGCTGTAGGCTACTGCCTTTTCGTTTGGCCTTGCCATGCAGTTGTAGGCTACAACGTGTCATTCCCTTCATGTGTTCTATCAAAATGTTGTATGCCCTCATGGACAGTAGCTCTGTGATGTCTGCATCTTTCCAGGTCGGAGATTTTCTGGACAGCACTTTGCACTCCATCATAACACTGGCATTTAAGTCAGATCTAACCGCATGGACGCACGAAAGAAACGTCACCGACACGCCCTCTCACTAGGTGTGAATTTTAACCGCATGTTCTACGCCTCGTTCAGACACAGCACATTTACATAATGTCCGGAGGAAATACTAGGAGGGGAGTAGTAGAACAACCGGCTAAATTCGGACTTCCATATGACCGGTTAGGCTATGTCGTTCAGATATACGGCCCCACTGTTTAACATCGGCAGAACCTCCGGTCTTACATGATGTCTGAAAGCGCTTACTATGTGTTGAAAGTAGATTCTCTCTCTCTCTCTCTCTGCAGTGTCTGAAGGAGATAAAAGTAATTCCCACAAATCTCAGCCAGTTTTAAATGGCCATTTTTCAAAAAGAGTCTTTTTTTTTTTCTCTGAACCTGCTTTTTCTCCAATAATGAGTGCTCTGTGAAAATGGTGGCTTAGGCTTATGCATTAAATATAATGGTGTTGGCTTGAGACCACTTATGGTGCACGTCTGTGTGTTTGGTCTAAATACTGCTTAATAGTTTGAATAATTGAAGGAACCCCTGCCTTATGGGACCTGCTGACTACTGTCAGCTATTAGCTCAAAACTAGAGAGAGAGGTAGTGAGTGAGATGGAGAGAGAGAGAAAGAGGGAGGGAGGGAGAGAGGCAGAGAGAGACAGAGAGAGAAAGGGTGGGAGGGAGAGAGAGAGAGGTAGAGAGAGAGAGAGGTGCATTCATCAGTGCACAATGATTTGAGTAGCGTAATCGCCTAGCAACTGCCCTATGAAGGGAAGTCAACTGTTTGGTGCCCCTCTGCTGGGCAAGGAAACTCCAGCTCTGTTTCCCCTGCACTCAGCGTGAGAGAGAGAGAGGGAGGGAGGAGGGAGAGAGAGAGAGAGAGTGACTGGGACTGGGATACTCACATCCTTACCCAGCTGAACGAGAGAGACGTTGGATGCTGGACGCATAAAGCAGCACTCTGATGCAGACTTCAGAAAGGTTGACTGGATTTCATCTGAGGATCTGAGGAGCAGACAGAATTATTACAACCCAGCTGTCTCATCATGAGCCACTCACTTGTCTAGGTGAGTCCTGTTTAGTCACCCATCAAATGTGTTGTGGATGAGTACTTTTAAAATGTGTGTCTGTGAACTGTTTCACTGGAGTTCAGTAGTGCACTGGACTTTTCATGAGAGAAGCTCAGAGACCCACACTCTCTTTTCCAATTGAAAGATAAACTCGTTTGGGAGTAACCTGGTTTTGGAAGAAGTGGTTTGCAAGTGTACAGCATGTCAATGATGTAATTTGAATGAATAATTCAACTTTGAGACTAATTGTGCAGCCATGCACAGTGATGTATAGAGTCCTGTGTAGTCATGTGTGTAGAACAGAGCAATTTGTGGCTGTTCAAAGCAGATATTTGGAGTCATTGCAAAACAAGTGAAATCAAACCATCGGAGATGCATGTTTCTTTCACTGTAGCCTTAAGGCACATTTAAAATGAATATATTTGGCCCCTTTTAATGCAATCTCTCTGAAGCCTGCCATCATTAGGGCTGTAAATAGAAGGCAAACACAGCTCCTCATGAAAGCAAATGTGTATCCCAAACTGACCACATGTCGGACAATAACCAGAGAGTGCTGTGAGGCTAAGGGCGTTGATGTCTGTGTAGTGTAAGTGATGAGCGTTTGGCTGTGTGCTGGGTCTGCGCGGGTCAGTTCTCATGTGGTCTCCACGTAACTCCCCAAAGAGGGGCTAGAGAGACTCAGCTGTCACGTCTCATAGAAACACAGAGTCCCTGATCTAAAGGTTGAGGATGGAGCCCAAATTGAATGAGGTGAAATTTTCTTGAGTGATTGGCAGACGGTGGGTTGTCATAGAGACGCAGTGGTCCCAGAGTTGTTTGTGTGTACTCATGCGGACCTGCAAATGCTCTGTGAGGTGTGTGGTGGATTTGCCACACTGTGGAAAATCGACATTCTAGATTAGCTCTACAACACATGGTGCCTACTATGCCAGGCCCTTAGACTTCCAGGTACGGCAGTGTGAAGGTTTTAGTAGCCTTACGTCTTCTTTTAGCACTCTGTACTAATCCACAGTGGCAAGGGACAGACCCTCCTCTTAAAAGACAATTAACACATCCCTTTAAGACACAAACACAATTAACACATCCCTTTAAGATACAAACGCAATTGCAGGTAGTACACTCTGATCATGACCCTGGGGACAGAACATTGTGTGTTGCATTTCCAGTTCTAATTCCCACATTAATTCAAAGAAAATCCAGTCAAACAGTCATGAATGATAACCCCTTAAGCCACCCATAATGATGGGATTACAAGTATAAGATTTCATTATCCAGACTTAAACCAAGCGGAATTTGATTATTTACAGTATTTCCATGGTAAACTAGTTGGCACAGTTATGTTGGCATCCAAAAACAGACTACAGTGTATTGTTGTTCGAGTTGGTATTTCAATACAGTTTATGTACACACAATATAAAGTTTGAACATTTTTCTAATGGACTTTACCATGTGAACATGTAGAAGTATGTGGCATGCCTTGCCTTTTAGTTTACAGGGAGATGGCAGTCCAAAGTGGTTGTGGGAGCGACAATGGTTGTGGGAGCGACATCCTAGATGCAGATTATATAACAAAGCCGTGTCAGAGATATTTGCTGTCTTTCGGCATGACACCAGATGATCAACGGTTGATTACTTCTTAGATCGACGGAGACGCTTGTCACGGAATAGAGAGGCAGTCTGTCATGTTCCATTTCCTCTCCACACTGGACAGCGCTGTGTGTGTGTGTGTTTGTGTGTGTGTGTGTGTGTGTGTGTGTGTGTGTGTGTGTGTGTGCATATGTGTAGATCTTAGTGTTGGGGGTGTGTGTGTGCTGGGTATGAGTGTGAAATCGTAATAATGCATTGGAGTGAGCACGAGCTGGCGTTTGTACAAGCTGTGATTTTACACGTGGTCTTGTGACCTGGCGTCTCTCTCTCTCTCTCTCTCTCTCTCTCTCTCTCTTTGTCTCTCTCTCCCACTCTCTCCCTCCTCCCACCAAAACCCCATTTGACGCTCCAGCTAATTCTGAGTAATTGGCCCTCCTAAGCAGGGAGCCTCTCGGAGATGACAGGCCAGCTTGGCGGACCTGACACCATGATGAAGACGCCTCGCGGGATGCCGTGTGAGGTGTGTCTGCCCCCAGCAGAGTGCCTCTGGCCGCTGGCATGCTCACCAGTCAGAACGCTGCCCACGACCAGTGGTTGTTTTTCTAATCAGCATTAGGATTCTCTATAGAGCTGTCTGCATGCTGACATATGCTTGATACGTAATCATCGCTGGGGGTCTGACAGTGCGTATTTGCTCATCTTTTGAAAGTGATGGAGGATCTTTAGCCTCTACTGGAGGCTAATTCTCAAATAGTTATTCACTCTCTACCCAAGCAGTCAAGGACTGTTAAACCTGAGCTGAATGGTGAACTGCAAGAGCATAATATGTTTTAGCAAGGTAGAGCTTTTGTTCTGACTCGTGCATAGGCCTAACTGCCGTATATAATGTGTGAAACAGGGCCAGACAGACAGTGTGATGTGTGCAGTAATGGGGAGTAATTGAGGGACATGTGTGGGTGAATGGAGGCTAGCTGTGTTGAGTTCTAATCATCATAGTGGAGTCGTGTCTGCCCTAATGGGCGTTGACTGCAGCGATGATTAGGTCAGACACTCAGGCTGATGCTTAAATGGAGACAAGTGACCGTAATTACTGAAGAGTACTGAACGAGCATCTGCCAGATATGCCTAATATTCTACTGATTCCTTGCCCCTGGTACCCGAACATACAGTGGTACTCACTTGTACCGTAACATTGCTCAAAAGCTCTATGTCTCATGGACTGTCAGACATCAGAGTCAGGCAGCAGTGTGTGGAAACTGAGTATTTAGTCGCACAGATTACATTTGTCAAAGCCTTTCCCTGTCATTTACTGTCCCTGTCCCATTGAGAGATGGGCAGTGTTGGCGAAAGGAATGTTTTGTAGCAATGGAATCACACGAGTACAGGGACTCTTTTAGAAAGTAAGTGTCCATTAAGACATGAGTTGAATTGAATTAAAAAGCTGTTTACGTATGCCTTTAAAGGGACACCTAAAGTGATTAAGTCATGTCAGTGCCTTCCAATTAGATTTGGGGTTGGACCTCTAATGGAACATGGGCATATGTTTACGTTTTTTTTTTTTTGCTTTTGGGAAAGCATGATGTCATGGAGAACATGACGCCACTGCTGGTAAAAAAAGGCACAAATTCTGAGACAAATTTTCAGAAGCGTAGATATCTATTAGCATTGTGTGTGTGTGTGTGTCTGTATCTTTGTTTGCATGCTTGTGTGTGTATTTATATGCATTTTAGGTGGGTTTGACCATTGATGGTTTCTCGACACCAGTTTGTTCCTGAAGGATGTAATCCGGTGTAATTCCATCTCATCTGTGGAGTCCGCAGATTGAGCGGATTTGATCAGGGCGGGTCGAAGGGAACCGCTTTTCCTCCCATGACTCCATCTGCTCTGAGTCATGGTGACCCCTAAGACGCCCGCGCTGCTGTTCGGGGCATGGCAGCCGTACGGTCCTCTAGGTCCTCAGTGGGCTCTAAGCCCCGGCCCGTAAGCCCTTACCGTATGCCCCGATTACAGGACCGCCAGCCCAAATGGATACATGAGCCCAATTGGACATGAAAGGATGTGTATATGTGTGTTTATTTGTGTGATGGGATGTGTGTGTGTGTGTGTGTGTATGTCGCAGCTATGTCCGGAGGAGACCGAGAGCAGCCTCCTAAAAGAGGGTGTCTTATGCAAGGGCCTTGTTAAAAGGATGCCGGGGCTGTGAATTTTGCTGAGTGCTTGTTACCGCCAGCTGTGTCCAGCTGTTGTGTAAGGTGCCAGAACCGTGTTTGTGGTAAATAAAAACATACAGTAAGACATTTTTGTTACCTCCATATGCTCCATTTTAAAATGCTGTTAGCCTCATAGAGAAGTAAACAAAGACGAACATATCTTTTTATTTCTTGTTTTATTTCACATAAGTCACTTCTCAAAGCACCTCAGGCTGTGGATTTGGACTAGTGTTGAGTGAGAGTGTTCTATTTGTGGTGTGTTGATTGTTTTGTGTCTCTCGCGCTCTTTGCAGAAGTACCGTCAGTGCATGGCTGGCCTTCTCGCCCCACCCTATGGTGTTATGGAAAGTGGACCCAGCAGTGACAGTGAGTTCAGCTTCTCTTCTCTCAGACCCTCAGGGCTCCTCAGAAATGCACAGCCTGGTGTAACCCCGCCACTGCCTTTCAACCCCCTCACAGACAAGACGGGAATAATTCATATGGCAGTGTGTGGAGAAAAGAGCAGAATGAAAAGGAATGAAAGAGTAGGCCCTTAGTGGAAGCAGCATTCACTATGATGAATTCAGTGGCTGTCTCTTTGGCAATTCATGGAGAGTCTAGTTCATACTGTTCAGGCATTTCAGTCCATGTTGCTGGTGAACTTTAATGTCAGCGATGCCTTTTCCACAAAGATGCTATTGTTAAAAGGCAGATGAATTTAAATGTTGTCATGGCCCTGAAGCAACTCCTCTATATTTAAATGATAACAGAGCCTTCTAGCAACTATCTATAATTAGTGTGTTAAGTACATTGCAACAGTCAGACATTGTGTTTGAAACAGACTGAAGTAAGCCAAATGTTATCTATGTGTGTATGTAGAGATGTGTGTTGCCTATTGTGTGTGTACATCCATCCCTACAGGAATGCCAGACAAAGAGAACTTAAACAACAACACTTTGGGATCCATGTCTAAACATCTTAGCAAGGTATGATACAATTTAAAGTTACTCTGTCTATGAAGTCTGTGAACTGAACAGAATACCTGTAGCTATAGTTAAATATATGCAGGAGGCTAATGTACCGTATTACTTTATAGTTGTAACAATGGCATTTTTTCCCTATTGTTACTCAAGTCAAATGAAAGACAAATAAGGTCTAATTTGAAGAATCTATGAATTATCTACTCCTGCCTAACTAACAATAGGAACAAGAAGCAGTATTGGTTTTAAGTTACAGCATAAGAGAGAAATGTGTGTAGAATTTGTCAATTTATCTAACAAGTTGTAAACAACTGATAGGAATAAGGTTCGGATAAGATACAGGTTGGTCAGTTATGCAGAGTACATCATAATTTAAACAACCAGAAATTCAACCAGAAATTTTTTGACCGCCTGTTTGTCTGTTTAGTCTGTTTTGCATTCTGTCCAGTCACCATGACCATCACCATCCTCATGAAACAGCACTGTTAGGAAGGTCCCGACCTCTGTCCTCAGACGTGAAGCGATGCTCACACACCTCCCCCATGCGTGGTCACATGCAGCCACATCCTCTGTAGTCGGCAGTGTCCGTCCGAGTGAAAAGCGGGGGTCAAAAATAAGACAGGAATGCAAAGTTTGTTTAAAAGCTCGTCTAAATATAAGCAGGGCGGTCGTGGTCGAGCGCGGCGTGTTCGTCCTCAGGGGTTCCTGTCCTGCCCCGCTCTGTGGCGCTTCCTGACCTTTCCACAGACAACATGTCACTTACCGGGGAGAGGCCTTTATTTACTGCCCAGTGCACTTTGTTCCAGAGAGGGCTTTTTGCCAAAACATTCAAACTATAAATATCAGCAACAGAGAAGACGTACAGACCATACTTACCGGCAAATGGCAGAGAAACATCCTACCCACCCCAAAGCTTTTTGTTATGTAATGCAGTCATACAGTATGTTTATGTTTGACCATAAGTGCAAGCAGAGCTATATAAAATAATAATGCATACAGATTGTGTGATGGTCAGAGTGGCTTGGGGGGGGGGGGGGGGGGGGACTCAGCTGTGACTGGGGGTGTTTTAAAGGTACATACTGTAAATCCTCCCCTGGCGAGACTCATTGATCACTGATGCATGTAAAATGCTGCTTTAATGCCACTGTTGCTCTTTGTCATGGGCTATATCTCAAACCAGATCATTATCATCTTGGCAGGTACCACTGCACACAGACCACAGTGGTTAACAACATTTTAATCAATATGCACCGCTTAAAATGTCCAGCACTAGAGATGTGTGTGGAACTATACTATGGATTTTTTAATGTAAATATATTGAGAGTGAAGCAAAGACAATAAATGATTAACACTGCAATTAAATATGCATTACGTTGTGACATGGCAGCCTGAAGGAAATACATTGCCCACTTACAGTGACAACAACTGAAACAGAAGGGGGTGATCCTCCAGCAATGCCTGGAAGTCCTCTTTGCTGTTAATTGAATGCTGACTTGTGCATTTGAATGCTGTTTGTCCCCATTATATACTTGTAGGCACATGTGCTCTCTAAACAATTAGAGAATCCAGTGAAGATGTCACAGTGTATTATTCAGTTCATCACTTCATGGAATGCAGTAGTATGAGTACAGAATCATTTCTCACCCTGATATATTTAATATTCTGTTGGCTTTATATTCTAGTCTGTGCACAAACTTCACATCATGTCCTATGTGGGTTATATTCTGTGTCTGCATCAATAATATCAATAATTCAGTAAGGCTGGGCGTCAAGCTCACATGAACTAAGGGTGTTGCCCAACCAGCTGTGAAAAATCAATACGTGTGGTTCTGTGTGGGGGACAGACCTGTTTTGTCTATCTAGGGAGAGAAAAAAAACTAGGAAAAGATTAAATAATCAACATTTTGCCAGTAATGTGGGAATTCTGCATTCAGTAATGCAGAATTCCCACATTTTGCCCATGCCAGATTTCCATTGTGATTGTACTGTGTTTTCTTTAGAGAATCCATTATCGTTTGTGGTCCCTTATGTTTGGTCAATGTCCATTAAATTGTATTTTTCAGACATCACACATTGAAACCCAGGCCAAACCCCATCCTAAATCCATTTACCAGGTACTTACAAACAGACACAGAGGCCTTCTCCTCACCCACCATCACCATCATCATCATCATCATCATCTTGCCATCCTCATTTACTCACACATCCTTAAAGATAGCTAAAACGGTTCTTCCTGTCTTTGTTTTTCCCGCAGGTTCCTTCAGAAAAGATATTGCGGGCAGGGAAGGTCCTACGCAATATCATCCTGTCCAGGGCTCCTCATATGATCAGAGACAGGAAGTACCATCTGATGACATACAAGTGAGTCAGTGGCACAGCCACAGGGTCATAGGGCACAGCCACCAGCCCTGTAGATGTATTGGATATATACTGTATGCAGACCTACTCCTTGTTTCTGTCAAATAGACCAGATGTAGGATAAAGCCAGTTACATGTTAGCACACAGTGGGTTACAGCAAGTGTGTCCGTCACCATGATTACCATGCTGTCCAACATGTTAGCATGTAAGGGTTCATTTCATTTCTATAGTATATAAAACATGCACACCGGTAATATATTCTAGAAGGACAGGTGTGGTCCCAAGCTGACACTGCGATTTCAGCCCTGAATCAGTCGCATTCGATTTGTCATGTCACTTGAGCAGGCTCAGAAAGAAGATGTAACAATCCATGTTTTAGCTGTAGTCTGATCTGATTTGTCTGATCATTTGTGGCATGTCTGAAAAGCTATCAAGAGTGTGAGCAGTCAAACGTACAGTATGAGCACAGTAATCACATGTGATGTGTAGTGTGAGTTACCATGTCGCATGCCACTGAGAGAAAATGCTGCTTCTGCCCGGCTGTGTGTGTGTACATACAGTGCTGCTCAGTCTATCTTCACCATTGTTTGTGTCTGCGGTGTGCGTGCGTGCGTGCGTGTCTGTGTGTGTGTGTGTGTCTGCGATGTGTGTGTGTGTGTGTGTGTGTATGTGCCCATAGGCAGTGCTGTGTGGGCACAGAGCTGGTGGACTGGCAGATTCAGCAGAGCTCCTGTGTGCATTCCCGTGTCCAAGCAGTGGGCATGTGGCAGGTGCTGCTGGAGGAGGGGGTCCTCAACCACGGTAACACACACACACACACACACACACACACACACACACACACACACACACAGGAAGTAATCCATATACTCCCAAATTACACACAAAGGACACAGATGTACTTTGCACAGTCACCCCAGCACTCCCACAAACATCCACATTTGCATACAATGTTAATACTGTCATAGCATTAGTTCATCCTGAGCTCCCAGGAATAAACACAGATACACTGATGTGCCTCACCACACTCACCTTACAAACTCTTCTCTGGACTGTAGCTCTGATTGGCCTAACCTCACTAGTAGAACACATGGGCACATTGTTCACAAGGTTTACAGTCATTTGCTACCAAAGCCTGTCAGCTCAGTCCTCAGTCCCCAGGTACTTCATTTGCAGGTGAAAACACTTAAATCTGAAATCCTGTTCCTGCTCAAATCCTGCTTCCCCTACACCAGTGGACTGCTTGTCAGTTGGCTCTGTGTCATACTGGCGCAGACTGTCAGAGACTGTTCCAAATGGTGTCTCTCTCGGGAAGTGGGGGTGTGGGGGGGGTCAGGGGGGTGCAGAGGTGTGTCTTTTTTAAAACACAAAAGTGTGTCAGACACCTCTCCCTCTCTGTTGATTTATGCTGCAGTGGACCAGGAGCTGAACTTCCAGGACAAGTACCTGTTTTACCGTTTCCTGGACGACGAGCAGGACGGCGCCGTGCCGCCGAGCGAGGAGGAGATGAAGGAGAGCGAGGACGAGCTGCAGGACACACTGCTGCTGCTGTCCCAGATGGGCCCCGACGCCCACATGCGCATGATCCTCCGCAAGCCGTAAGGGCCCCGCACACACACGCATGCACACACACACACACACACACACACACACACACACACACACACACACATACGCACACTCACGCACACACACACACACACACACACACATACACACACACAAACACGCACACACATCCCCTCTCCCAGACCACATGCTAATACAAATCGCCTGGAGTACTTGCAATGTTGTTTCATATTAAAAAGCTAGTGCATATTACTGTTTGTATGGCAGCATTCTGGAGTCCTCTGTCAATGGACATAACTAGTCACATCCACTCCCCCTCCTTCTCTCTCTCTCTCTCTCTCTCTCTCTCTCTCTCTCTTTCTCTCTATCCTGCTCACCACTGAATGTTCCTTTCCTCCTTCCAAACCGCCAATTGATTAGATACAGTATCATCCTGTTGAAATTGCCGCTCACTTCCTCCCTTGCAGGCCGGGCCAGAGGACAGCGGATGATTTGGAGATCATTTATGAGGAGCTGCTGCACATCAAGGCCTTATCTCACCTCTCCACCACCGTGAGTGTGGCTTCTGTTACGGACGCTGCGCATCCATAGCCATAAGTCCTGTCTCGTCCCGTGTAACGATCCTCTCCCCTGTGGTCCTCCGTTTCCTACAGGTCAAAAGGGAATTGGCCGGTGTGCTCATCTTTGAGTCTCATGCCAAGGCTGGAACTGTGCGTAAGTAGATCCTGCAAATTAGCCACATTAGTTTGATTGACAGTTGACATCATGATAATAATGTGGTGTGCTGTTAGACCAGGAGAAGTGTATAGAAGCAAAGGATTACATGGTCAGCTGGGTTACAACATTCTGACAATTATCAGTGTTCTACCAAACCTCTCAAAAACTGAAGTATAATGCATTGTAGTGATTGACCTGGTGTTCTCTGTCTTCCAGTGTTTAATCAAGGTGAAGAAGGCACTTCCTGGTACATCATCCTGAAGGGTTCTGTAAATGTTGTCATCTATGGGAAGGTGAGACTTTCCAGGTTTTCTAATGATCACCCCCCCTATTCCATCCATTCCTAATGTTTTTGAATGAAAACAGCAGGAACTGATCAGATATCTGCACACTGCTCAGTGCTCCCCAGTAATTTATTAGGCACAGTTTGCCAACTTCTAGGTGTTCATCGGGTGCTAATTGCAGTTCATTCTCATTGCAGCTAATTAGCTCTTGGCAAAGACCTTTTTTGTGGAACCCTTCTTAACAGTTTTCTGATATGTGATTGTCAGTGACACAGCCAGATATTGTTCCCCTCAATACTAGACTAGGTTTGCTATATCTTGTGCTAATTCCCTACAGATATATTTAGAAAGCAGTAGTAGTAGCCGTATGAAGTCTCTACATGGATCATTACTGCATAATGGATTCATGTGCAGTGTATGTCGTGTGCCCATGCTGTGCCTCTTGTGGGCAGTGGGAGCCTGGCCCTCATCAGCCCGTGCCATGCTGTGTCTCACGCAGGGCGTTGTGTGCACTCTGCACGAGGGCGACGATTTCGGGAAGCTCGCTCTGGTGAACGATGCGCCCAGGGCGGCCTCCATTGTCCTGCGCGAGGACAACTGCCACTTCTTGCGTGTGGACAAGGAGGATTTCAACCGGATCCTGAGGGTGAGTGGATGTTTAGCAGTGTTATTGTTGTTGTTGCTCTGGGAGGTCCTCCACCTCCTGGCTGTCAACCTGCGTAATCCTACCAACTTGATTCCGTGAGCTCAGGAAAATCCCACTTGATCTGCCCCACACAATAGCTCAAGCATGCAGGATTGCCAGGGCAGAGGCGAACCCCACACAGCACTTTGGAGTGGATCTGTGTCCAGTTTCCAGTTATAAAATTATTTTGACAATTAAGTACAGATTTTTAATGTGTTTAATGCCTGTTTCAATGTGCTAAATCTCTAAACTGAGACATGGATCATTATGGTCTATTTAAACTGCAGTATGTAGTACACAGAGCATACAATGAATAAGATTAGTTTTGGGGACATACTCCATTGGCCCATGACACAGTAAAGGCTAAATTAACTTGCTAACGTGCTTTCAAAGATGTGCCAGCATGTGTTACTCAAAGATGTGCCAGTATGTGTTACTCAAAGTGAGATTTTCTGTTGAATATTTTAGGTGAATGCTTTTATTTAGTGCATCTTCAGGAATGACTGCTCTGTGATTGGTGTTGATCTCCCTCTTCTGGCCATGACGTAGAATTGCACAGTTGTCAGCCCACTACTATACAATGCCTCCTAGGAAAAAGGACATTCGTCACAGTGGAAAAGATTGTTAAATACATAAAGTAAAAAGAACAGCACAATCCTCTCTCTGTACTGGTTGTAGTGCACAGTGCCTGGGGTAGTGTGCTGGGGATGTCTGTGTTGCGAGGCGGAGGAGGGTGGGGCCGGTCAGAGGGCTGCCCCCTGTGTGTGTGAGGCTCACTGAGTCCTCCTTATCCTCTCTAAATCTGCACTTGGCGCTGACCCACCCCCCGGCCTCCCGGCAACAGTCAGAATGCTGACCCCCGCACACTCTCACTCTTTTACTCGCTCTCCACCACTGTTTAGAAGGTGACTAATCCAGTATGCTTACGGTGCACTCTCGTGTAATCACACTCTCTCTCTCTCTCTCTCTCTCTCTCTCTCTCTCTCTCTCTTTTTTTTTTTTTTTTCTCCCTCCATCTCTCTTTCTCTTTCTCCCAATCTGCCGATGGAGGAGTTGTGTGCTGGTGATGTTTTGATACCGCATGACAAAAGATTTTCTGGGTTTAAGCACCACATGTGTCTTACTGTACTGCTACTATACCCTTTTGCCATTTGTTTTATTTATTTCTGTAAAGTGGTTCCCTTGCTTTATTGCTGCTACTACTACTATTACTACTACTATTAATAACTATAATTATTAGTGACAATTATATAATCACTATCATATAATTATATTGTTATTAGAAGCCTATAAATGTAGATCTTCAGAATAAATCAGAAAAAAAAGTCCTCAGGTTTTTTCAGTGCATATGGTCTATGACTGTTCTGTATGACTGTTATTGTCTGCTGTACAATAGTACAATAGCTATACTACTGTGTGTGTGTGTGTGTGTGTGTGTGTGTGTGTGTGTGTGTCTATACTCTCTCAGGATGTAGAAGCTAACACAGTTCGTCTGAAGGAGCATGAGCAGGATGTGTTGGTGCTGGAGAAGGCCATTGGCCGCACCTCTAGCCATGGAGCCTTCTCATCCCACCACAAGTACGAAGGCACACACACACACACACACACACACACACACACACACACACACAGAGACAATTAATTCACTCATGCATGTGCACACACATACACACACACACACACACACACACACACACACACACACACACTCACAAATTCATTTAATTTAAATGAGCAATTTTCCAATGTTTACCTTGAGAATCAAGTGGTTACAGTAGGCTCAGGGTTTATGGAAGGCATCTGGCCTCTGATGGATGTAGAAAAACTCCTTGACCTGTTAATGGTCCAGGTCTGGCATATGATGGAGACAGAGGTGAATGGGGGCAGCAGGAGACGTGGGGCACATCAGACACAGGAAGCACCTGCATCTGTACACAGAGCCAGAGAGGATTGAGGGGAGGGGGGGGGCAATATCCAGGTGTGGTCTCTTCTCTACTGTAATATATAATTTGATTTTCTTTTCTAGAGAGTTCTTGTTGGACTCTCCGTTTGTGTGGCTATTATTGCGGGGGCAAGCGTACATGTGCGAGAGTGTCGGAACACTCCAGTGGCTCAGGCGGTGGACAGGAAGCCCCTGGACCCTGGCTGTCGGAGCCCGCCGTGTGTGTGGCCTGAACTCAGGCTTAATGGAGGCGGCTGATGGCCGACCAGCGGAGCCGCAGTGATGGCGAGAGGCGCATTAGCGCTAATGACAGACGGGCTCCCGGGGAGGGGGCAGGCCCTTCAGGGGGTACATCCACTCGGTCAGGGTCGCCCTCTAATCAGCCGCGGCGTGGCAGGCGAGGTGGCAAGAGGGGCCGGCGTGTCAAGGGCTGCTCCTTCCCGCTGGAGGAGCCCGACTCGCGTCTGGTCACCTAACCGCGCCCCCCCCCCCCCCCCCCCCCCGTCTGTCTCGTTAGGCTGCTGGCTGGTAATCAGAGTGCCACCTCAACGCTGGCCCACTGATCTGCTGCTGCTGGGAGTAGCGCGCCCGCCTGCCTAATGGAGCCACTGACATGGCATTATCCAGCAGACACGGTCATTAATGAATTCACAGGGACTCATGGGGTCTGTTTAAATGGCATTATGTCCCACATGCTTTTGGCTTTTAATGTAACAGGATCAAAACAGCACAGCCACACGGGGTTTGGAAGTGGGAGCGTGACAAAATATTTCTGCTCTTTTATCCGGCATAATGTTCTCATTTTTGTTTCTCTCTTATCCCTTGGCAGATGACTGCAGTTGCAATAGGGTTTATAAACCAGAGCAGTTGAAAGGAATTCTTTAATTGGACTCAAAGACATGTTTCTCTGATCACAGCTAGGCTCTCTCCAAGCACATCATAATAACAAACAACATCAGGTACTTCTGGAGACTATGGAAAGACACACGCTAGACTGGTGGTGTTTGAAATCTCAAAATGCCCATTCCCCTTCATTGCAGATACACTGTTATGGCAGGCACACCTGAGAAGATCCTGGAGCACTTCCTGGAGACTATGAGGCTAGACTCACAATTCACTGAGACAGGTATAAATAAAGATTCAAACGGGTGGGTTTGTTTCTGTCCTCAGGTGAGGGCTGAAAATTAGCAACAGTTCACAAAGTATATACTTGAAATAAGGACCAGGACCAGCTTTAGTAACTGCTTTTTCTTTTTGTCCATCTATCTCCCTGTCTTTCCTGTCCTCACAGACCCAGCCCTGGACGACTTTGTCCTCATGCACTCTGTCTTCCTTCCCAACGGTCAGCTCTGTCCCCTGCTCATGGCCCAATATCCTTTCAGTACTCTCTTCTTATCTCATTTTGCACAGTCATGGAGTTAACCAGGTTTACATTTCACTACTAGTTGTATACTGTTCTAACTGTGTGTGTGTGACAAGTCAATCTCTGAATCTGAATCTCTGAATCTCTCCCTAATAGCTCCTTCAACACTAGAATACTTGTTTGGCCCCTTTTTTCAGTGAATTGGTGCATCCTATTGCCTACCGACATGTAGACTTAGGTCTGGGTGTAATGGGACATTAGTGTGTCTGTAGTGCGTGCTGCTGCTCCTCCATCCACACCAGCTGGTGTGCGCAGATCTCATCCACAAGGCATCCTCCCACCCGCTGGCATTAGTTATTATCACCTTGACTGCCTGGCACCTACCATGCCCAGGCCTCCCAGGGCTCCGAGCAAGAGAAGCTGGACTTCGCCCTCAACAACAAGCGCCGTGTGGTGCGCCTCGCCCTACAGTGGGCCACCTTCCACGCCGACCAGCTCCAGGAAGAGGAGGCCTCCCTGGCCTTCCTGGAGGTCAGAGGTCATTGTCATTGGGGTTAGAGTGCAACAAGGGAGTGTTGCCCTCTGTGGTTATTCTCATGTTCTCTCTCTCTCTCTCTCTTTTCTCTCTCTCTCTCTCTCTCGTTTCTCTCTCCCTTTCTCTTTCCATGCAGGAGCTGTATATAGCTGTGTCAGATGATGGCAGGCTCTTCCCTGCACTTCATGAACAGCTCCCTGTGCTGGAGAAGATGGTCAAAAACAAGTAGGTAGACAGATCTGGTTATGGCTTTTTGTATTAACAACTCCCCTCCATGTTACTCAGTTCTTACAAATATCAATTGTGTTTTCAGTTCAGATGATTCCAGATCATCACAAAAGAAGGTTAGTAAAACCTCACAGGCATGAGCCTAATAAACTGTCTCTGTAAAACATGTTGAGGAAATACAGACGGATAGGAACTCGTTTAGTTCTTGAGAAAGTAAATATTTTGTATAAAGGGTGTACTATTGATTCAAGATGCCAGTTGCAAGAGTTTTTATCTGCAGTGGCTGCTGAGGATTGATATTGTTATCTTTGCCAAACCATTTCAGTTGTGCAATGAAAGTTTGTTTTCTCAGCACAAGGTTCTCCTGAGACAGTTCAGCATGGGCGACGAGAAACACCAGAAGAGGCAGCCCATCAAGAGCAATGATGAGAGTACGCTTTCACAGTCCAGTTTTATTCATGTGAACTTCACCACAGTTGTGGCCAAACTGCACCCCACTAATGCATCTGCTTGCTTTGCCGTCTGCAGTCTTGTTCAAAGTCTACTGCATTGACCACACCTACACCACCATCCGGGTCTCGGTGTCCGCCTCGGTCAGGGAGGTCATCAGCGCTGTGGCTGACAAGCTGGGGTCAGCGGAGGACCTTCTGCTGGTCAGCCTGAGTTCGGCCGGAGGTGAGAACGGGCACCGCCACCCTCCCACTAATCAAACGCACAGACACAGCGCCGAGAGCTTTCCGGGAAGGATGCGTCTATTTAAAGATGGCCCTGGATGGTGCTGCGGTCATCAGCTTGGGACTGACCTGGCCACTGACCCTGGTCCCATCTGTTTTAATTACCGGTGCATGCTGAAGTTGGGGACTTGACCCCATGATGGCTGTGAGGAGAGGATCACAGCACAACATTGCTGTACTTGCTGCAACTTATAAAATTCTACAGGCTCTCGCCACTGGCTGCTACTAGCAGCGTTGCGCTTACTGGTGCCAGAGCTCATTCATCTACCTCACAAAGGCCTGCCTGTGACCCCTTCACTGTACTGCCCCCACCAACAGCAGAGACTATGCAAGCCCTTACTGTAACAGTATCATGCCCTTAAGAGGGTGTGTGTGTGTGCGTGCGTGAGCGTGAGTGTGTGTGTGTGTGTGTGTGTGTGTGCGCGCATATCTACATCTCTGTGTGTTTTGTGGCACTTCATCATGGTTTTTCATGACAAGTGTTCTGATGCTTATCTTTGCTGTGCTTTGTCCATCTGTGTGTGTGTGTGTGTGTCTATGTTTCCTGAGTCAGGATTTATTACAACAATTGATATAGATAGCTTTAATGGTGTTTTAACCCTGAACATAATAGTTGAGTCTGTTTCTGTCTTTGATCTGTAATTTATTTGGACAGATAAGGTTGTGCTGAAGCCCAGTGATGTGTCAGTCTTCTCCGCGCTCAGCGTTAATGGACGTCTGTTTGCGTGCCCTCGGGACCAGCTCGATTCATTGGTGCGTAGGCTACCCGAAGGTGCACTGGGGAAGGAACAAAAAAAATACATTAGCTGACATTTACTCAATGGATCTAACGCATTAGCAAATAAAATAGCCTGCACCTAAATGGAGAATGGAACAAAGGCTTCAAACCACCCAACTTTCAATATTTATTCCAGTGTGCGCCCCTAGTAACAGTAAATGTGTAGAATTACATTTTATTTTTAGAAATATCATCTTTTAAACTACATGCTCTGTTAATAAATACACTGAAGAGGAGATTATCTGTTAATATTCTCTCTATATTTTTCTCGTCTCTCTCTCTCTCTCTCTCCCTCTCTGCGTGTGTTACCTAAAGACACCTCTGCCAGAACAGGAAGGTCCTTCCACTGGCTCCTTACCAACATTTGAGTTGATGAGCTCCAAGGACCTGGCCTACCAGATGACCCTCTGTGACTGGGAGCTCTTCAACTGTGTGCATGAGGTGCAGCACTAGCCCACTTTCACCACTCTCCACTTGTAGTCTGTCATCCACTAGTAGCTCATTCCTATATGCATGTATTTTACTTGTCACAGTTGTGTTACCTTACTGAATTAAGTGACTGCATGCATGGACATTGCAGCTTGAGCTGGTGTACCACACGTTGGGAAGGCAGCACTTCAAGAAGACCACGGCCAACCTGGACCTGTTTCTGCGGAGGTTCAATGAGATCCAGCTCTGGGTTATTACGGAGATGTGTCTGTGTGCACAGCTCAGCAAGCGGGTGCAGCTCCTCAAGAAGTTCATTAAGATCGCTGCTCAGTGAGTAGTGCTGTGCTTCTGTTCCATTTCCTCCTATAGTTGATGTGTTTTTTTTTTTTATCCAATGTCAATCATTTTTGCACACAGAAAGTCACATTTTGGATGGGTATTCATTATGAAACATGATGTATAGTTTTGTAAATTACTGGGTCAGAACTGGATTTCCTACAGATGTAATGTCATCTGACAAAAACAGACGTCTAAAAATGTCAGGATTTGTATGCCAACATTTATCCATGCCTTGCAAATAAAAGTCCACTAAAGCTGTTTCACAGTATCATGTATTGTTTCTCAATGGCTGGTTCATTAGTGAACGCATCTGACAGAGGCCTACATCCAGTGCATGAGATGAGATCATTAGCGAGGACCTCGTTAGGCCCGTATGGCTGATGAACAGTCATGTGACCAGTGTGCTTCACTCTTTCAGCTGCAAGGAGTACCGGAACCTCAACTCCTTCTTTGCCATCATCATGGGCATGAGTAACCCAGCGGTGAGCCGCCTCAGTCACACGTGGGAGGTAGGTACCGCAGGCTCCCGTCACCTCCTGACACCACCTGTTGAAGATCACTCCCGACTCGCAGTAATGTCTCACCTGAATGCTTTTCATGTTGCCAGAAGATCACTCCCGACTCGCAGTAATGTCTCACCTAAATGCTTTTCATGTTGCCAGAAACTGCCAAGCAAATTCAAGAAGTTCTATGGGGAGTTTGAGAACTTAATGGTAAGTCTAGTGAAGGTTTCATTTCCATTCCTATTGTTGTGAATTCCATTAGTTTTGCGCCGAGAGCTGGGAACTCTAAATAGATTGTGGGGAACGGGCCCTTGGACGTGCTCGGCTTCTATAGGCTCAATTCGCCGACCACCGTGGCACAGAAACGCACTCACATATTAATGGACCCCTCTTTATAATGCAAGCTCTGAATCAGCACATTCTTCCCGGAGAGCCCTGTAATTAAGGGTGATTGATGTATTCATGGAGACTAATTGTGCCTCATTTAGTTGTCAGTGTGATGTGTCTAACCAGTGAGCGCGAGAGGCCCCAGCGGGGTATCACTCCCATGATGACTTCTTTTCCCCTTTCTTTCCCACCAGGACCCGTCCAGGAACCACCGAGCTTATCGCCTCACCATGGCCAAGCTGGACCCTCCCATCATCCCCTTCATGCCTCTCCTGATCAAAGGTGAGGCCAGTGGGCTCGTAAGCACAACAGGCTCGCACGTACCACCCATGGGGCTGTCCATCAGGGGCTATTTGTAATGGACCGACCATATTTCGCCCCAGGTGTCCGGCATGATCAGTCTTAGTTTGTAAGGCAAGAACTGCACGGTGAAAGCAATACGTGTCATGTTTTTTTGCCTCCCAACAGATATGACATTCACCCATGAAGGGAACAAGACTTACACTGACAGTTTGGTTAATTTTGAGAAAATGGTGAGTCGTTTAAGATCATGATGAATTTAGTTTGACGCTGATGAACCGTTAGGCTTCACTTTGGTTGGCTTTTTCTTTTTAAACAATTTCAGTGGGAACACACTATGATTTTCTGTATGAAAAGTGCAGCACAAGTAAAATAGGATGCATTTTAAGTGCTTTTTATAAGTGCTTTTTTCTAACAGGATGTGATTTTATAATGTATTTGTGTGTTTGTTCCAGCGCATGATTGCAAACACAGTGCGGATAGTGAGGTACTGCCGGAGCCAACCATTCAGTAAGTGACCAAAGCTCACAGCCCAATTTTGTTTTCAAGGCCAAGGTAATGAACAAAAGCCCTGAATAGAAAAACAGTCATTTTTAATCCAAGAGCACATTGAACTCTTATGGGGTTTGGCACACTTTTAAACACTTTGAGTTTCATTGTGGTATAAATCAGTTATATTTTCTGCTCATGTGTATATTTTGGGGTATGCAAATGTCTTCAGTGCAATTCCAGCAGCACTCCACTCCTTCAGTGTTCTCCATCCTCCATCCCCTCAGGTCTGGACGCATCTCAGGTCAACAAGAACCACCAGGATGTGCGGGGCTACGTGCACCAGCTGAACGTGATCGACAACCAGAGGACTCTCTCACAACTCTCCCATAAGCTGGAGCCCCGGAGGACCTGAGGCGCGGCCGCCTTACGTCCAGCATTGTACCCATGCTGCTTCACCTCTACTGCCAAAACAACAACAACAACAACAACAACAATAAGAACAACAACAATAAGAAACAACAGGCTGTATACACGCCACATGACAAGCATCCTCTTCTTCTTCCGCTCTCAAGGGACCCATTTGCGTCACCATGGGTGATTCTGGTGACAGCCATATTGCATCAGCTCTATGTGATTTGCTAGCAGAAGCTAATGATATTTTATAAGTCATTATGAAGACATATTTTGGCTGTTTGTTTATATTGATGTATTGTTTTTCCATTCCTGTGGTGAAACATTCACCATGAACACTACTGTTTCATTTTTAAGAGTAATGAAACTTGCTGAACTAGTCTTGCTTCTTGCACGGCACCCGGGCAGACCCTGCTTTGGTTAAAAAGAGTTGTGAGAGTGGATGTTTCCTGTTTGTGTGAACCACTGGCATCAGATATGAGCACACTTTATAGTCTCAGGGTTTGGTCCGATCTACTGTAAGTGTGGGGGCAGCAAAGCGTAACCTCGGTAATCTTGGCAGAACGTCTTCCACAGATTACCGAGGCCTTCAGATCTGATGCTGGTGAAAATGCTGTCAGGCTTTCATAGGTGAACTCTTGTTGATTCTCTGATGAGCTCTAGCTCCTGTACAATCTTTTTTGGTGTGTTAAGCCTTCCTTTTAACTCTCTTATATGTGTTTTGTAAATGGTGTTATATTTGTAAGTACTTTAATTTTGTGGTTGTTTTCTCACACATTTTTAAACAATGTTTATTTTATTTATTTTGACCTCTGCATGTAATGAGTTTAATATCAGACAGATTAAATATGAGCACATTTTAAAAATCTGTGGAAAACTGTCTGCAAACTTTTTACCAAGATGTAGCCTAGGCTATTCTGTAAATAATGTAAACCTATTAAAAGTATTTACGGACATTTGACCTGTGGGGACAATTTTGTTATAACTTTGTTACAACTGAATAGACCTTCAGCTGTCACGTGATGTTGTCACTGTTTTTGTTGACATTTTGAATATAGTTCTTCACTCAAAACATTACCAGTAATTAGAATCAATAATCGGAAACAAAGCTTGTTCTCAGTGATACATGATGTGCCATTAGTCATGACAGCCAGAGGGGTCGGGCTGCCATACCTGTAGTGTAAGGAGATGCCACTTCTAGCCATCGAGTGGAGCTGTTGTCATCAGAATGAGCTGGCGTTATTGATATGAGTCCTGTTTGGCAACTCCAGTGTGTGGGAAGAAATAGTTGAGCAATACGTGAAATTACCCGGCACCGGAGAAAGTTTGGTCATTAGCTGGGAGATTTCATGGTTGCGATCAGCGGGCATTGCACTGTCGAACATACAGAGATAGAGAGCTAGCCCACTGAGACGAGTTGGTATGTATCACCCTTGTATCGTTTAATCCTAGAAATGAAATCTGCGTATCGTTTTGGGGTGGTTACATAATAGCCTAATGTCTATGCATAATGGTAATTGCTTGGCTATGCAAGCCTACACACCACGCAAATGTAGCCTATCTTAAGTTGTATCAATAGTCTATCAACTTGCTTCACGTAGGCTAAGTTAATGTACATATTCACATTAATGTACATATTCACTTCCTGAACATGCTTATAGGTGAGTCGTAGGTCATTTATTGTGGAAAGTTGAGATATCCCACGCTGGTGGAGTAGCCTACAGTTCTGTCAAACTGCACAACGAATAGGAACAAGTCTAACCTTACAGGTGCGCTGCAGTAGCTATGTAGGACCTCATAGTCACAGCACATGAGTGGCAACTTTACTTTGAAGAATTACGAGTGTAAATCAGATGTTTCCAAACCTTCCTTTAGCTTCCTCAATCATCCGGATGCCGTGTGGACTGTAACCTTGTGACTCAATGTTGGAGCCTTGAGATTTTTGAGGCCATACATTTGCATACCTATCAACATTTAGCTTTCCAAAAACGGGAGATTTTTTTTCGGGGGGGGGTCAGTGTTTATACCGGATCTGTGTTTGCATATTTAATACGTTTCATACACGTGTTTCAATGTTTCAACACTGCATTTCGGTCGTTGCTTTTACCTTACCATTACCTTACGCGTGCCAGTTATGTATCCACCAGCTGCCTGCCTGCAGCCTACTTCCAAAACTCCAAAGCTGCTTGCTGTCAGATTTGGTTCCGAGGGAACAAGTTCAGTGTATCAACAACACTCAATAACAGTTTATGTGATGTGTTAATCAATTAAATTCCCAACAATTTCACAACAGCTAGTTCTGGAGTAGACCATTCAACTAGCCCGCTTGCTTACGACGAGACTCAGGCTGCGCAGTTGGCACCCGCTTCCTTATTTGGGTTTTGGGTTGCCAGGTTTTAGCCTAGGACAAAACGGTTGAAATTGAAACTAAGTGATCGTGTATGTGTAGGGTGTATTTCATACACAATCTGGCAACCTGAATGGATCAATGATTTTAAAATGAAGTTTGATGGCCATACAAATTACGGGAGTTTTCCGGGAGAAATAACAAAACGGGAGGGTGCTGGGAGATGACCTTGAAATACGGGAGAAACCCGGGAAAAACGGTAGTGTTGACAGGTATGCATTTGTAGTGTAGCCTACGCTTAGTTTGAAATTGTGTTGACTGTCAAAACATTGTTTTCTTTCCATGCTGGTAGCAGATCCCCATTTCAAGTTGTTAATCCGAAAATCGGCTGATTAATAGGGAAATTAAGTGAGAAAGTATTTGCTTTTTACCCTCCAGTTGTATCTTGTGTCACACATGTGGCTCAAAGTCTCAGTACAGTGACGACATCTGGAAGCACCATACTGCCATTCAGGTGCAGTTTAAACCATTAGGATGGGTGGGAATAATTGACGCTGTCATTGTAGCAGTATGCCTAGTCCTTTTCCTCAAGGAATTCTTGTACAGAGAGCACCCCAAGTGTACTGTAGTTTTAGTGTCTGTGATATGCTATTTCAGACCCAAACACATGGTTTCTGTTTCAGTATCCGTCTGAAATGGAAACCATACGATCAAATGAATATCTACATGTCAGGGCCAAAGGACTACAGTGTAATGTTTGCCTGGTAGGACTGGAGCTTTCTAGCTTCCTCAGTAACCCTGGTGTTTGAAGAGGTGGTGTTTGGAGAGCAGTCACTGAGCTGTAGCTTCAGGGACCAGGTTGGTTGGGAGGCTAAATATAGATGGAATAGCTGTAAATCACTGGAAAGCATTGGCTCCCCTCTGTGACAATGGAAGCATTTCCTGCTGAGCTGGATAGCAATCCTCATTCTGGCCCAGGTAACAGCCTCTTAAAAGCCATAATTGCTTCACAGTAAATGTGAAACCCATGGACAATAACAGGGCAACAATTTCCTGTAATATGGGGATTCTCTCTTTTTTTATAAAATGTATTTAGGTTTTTATGTACAGTAGAAACAAAAGCGTACTGTTGTGTGTCGCCCGTAAAATGATAATTGCATGTTAATTCTACACATTCTAACTTGATGATGTGCACTGGACTATGTTATTATGTGATATGCAAAGCACGCTCACTCATCTTGATTCGCCATTTGAAAATTGGACACCGAAGTAAATATATACAGGTGCACACTGCACAGCTCCGAGTCATAGGGTGCTGTGAGTTATTTTGGACTCAGTCGCATGGGGCCTCCAGCAACCCCTCTAAAAAACTCCAGGCTTCAATCTGATACGGTAAGCAGAGACAGCTCAGCACTGTGCCGCAGACACTCGTCACTGGCTGTGAACGTGCATGCAAGCATGGAAGCATGGTCGCAGCACTGTGTCACTGCATGCCTTGAATGCCATGGGCCCTATACTAGGTGGTGGAGGCCCTGACCCACTCAGTGCTTACGGGCTGCCGTGAGTCACTAGTGACAGAGGTGTCGGGTCAGGAACCACAGGGTCTGTAAAGCACAGACACACATCAGGGGGAGGCACAAGGCCAAGACACAGGTCTAGCCAATAGCACGTAGGGTGAGTCAGGGAGCAGGAGTGTTGGGCCGCTGGGTCTCTGTTCTGAGGTATTCAGACAGAGCGTCCCTTTCCTGAGCACTCGCTGCGTGTGCCACCTCAGGGTAAGTAATGTGTTACAGGAGAACTGGCTCCTGAGGATGAAAAGAAAGGGAGTGAGGGACATATTGGGAGTTTCTGCTGGGCTCAGCAGCTTGCAGAGAGACCTCTCTCAATTCAACCCACCACTCTCCCTCTCTCCCTCTCTCCCTCCCTCGCTTCTTCTCCCTCTGTTTTCTCCCAGGTCCTCCAGAAGTGCGGCGGGGCTGTTTTTCTCCCCGCGGTGTCATTATGAGATGTCGTCTCTCAGCGCCTCCTTCGTGCAAATCAAGTTCGATGACATCCACTTCTACGAGAACTGCGGCGGTGGCAGTTTCGGCAGCGTCTACCGAGCCAGGTGGATCTCGCAGGACAAAGAGGTGGCAGTGAAAAAGCTCCTCAAGATCGAAAACGAGGTGGGAGTCATAATTGCCTGCTGCTGCCTTTTCATATAGTTTTTTTAATTGTCAGTATGATAATCATTTTAATTGCTCCCCCTATTTAGTGGGTTGTAGTGACTTTTGTACCCATCAGTCACAGTCATTATACTCCCCCTCAGTGGAAGGAGGCCGAGAGCTCAACTCCAGGAGCCTCCTCTTTGTGCACACAGACACCCATGTACTGCTTCCTTTCAGAGGAAATTAGAACCAAATGAGATCATATTAGTCTCAATTAAGCCACTGGTTTGTCACAAGAGTCTTGGGATGACTTTCAAAGCGACAGCTTGTTTTAGGAATGCAGAGGGGGGGAAAAGGACACATTTCAGACAAATTTGCCTTTTGTGAGTTCAGAGAGAGAGCACTGTGAGAACTCAAAGGGCTACAGTGTATTTAAGTTTTGATATGTTCATGTCTTATGAAATGTTAGGGTGCAGAAGATCAGTAATGTTATACGTAGATGTCCTGAATATATTTGTATTTAGCAGCACAGTTTTCTTTTTTTGTGAAGAAATCTGATGAGCCACAGTATATGGGTGTTTTATAAGGCCAAGCTTTCATTGTCTTTACTCTGACATAGTCTATGATCCCCAGGTGGTAGTGACATTGTTATCACTGTTCAAAGCACAGCAAAAGTCTGCTTTGCAAATGACATACAATGCTAGAAGTTAGTTAAACTTGGCTCCCTATGTTTTCTTATTGTTTCTGTACACTTTTGTGTGTCGTTAGTTCTGACTTCTTCCTGTTTTCCCTGCTTAGGCTGAAATCCTGAGTGTGCTCAGCCACAGAAACATCATTCAGTTCTATGGGGCAGTTCTTGAATCACCTAATTATGGCATCGTCACTGGTAAGTTCATCTTCGTTTGTTCAGTCCAAAGACTTTCTAAGACCCTTTCATGGCTGTGGTATCTCTGGTCAATGATAAATTCAGCAACTGGTTGTATAATACATAGTCACATGCTTTTTGTTTGCTAAACTTAATTAATACACATAAAGGATGGTCACCATTTATGACTAAACATGATTAAACATGCTGTCACAGTGACTCATCAGCATGTAATGAGGCTCTACAGTTCAACAACACATCAAGCATGTATCAAACTAGGAGTGGGAAGAAGAAGCGTACTGGCATGATAGCTCAAATCTGATGTAGTGTAATGGTTTTGGGTTGCTATGCTAATAGTGTACTGCATGTTTATTTTGCACTGTAGTTTACGTGCAAATCTGCAAAAACCAAAACAATTTCATTGATGAAGCCATAGGTAGAATTCCCCCGCTGTTTGTCTGAATGTACTGTGACCTATTAGATAGGGGGGTGGGGGGAGGGTTATACAGCAAATACCATTATCTTGACAGTGTCCAAAGACAGCTTTGATGATATGCACATTGGGTCACAGTTGGCTACGACTAACTAGCAGGTTGCCCCATGCTACAGGCCTACGCTCTTCTCCAATTATCAACCCAGGCTGTGCCATGAAGACAGTGTGTTGTTGAGAGCTCCTGGACAAGATCACATTACAGCATTAATAATGTGCGTGCCCAGAACAAAAGGAGTGCATGGAGAACAACAACCCGTATTTGAGTATCAGAGGCTAGCCAGTGAAGGAAACAGATGTGGCTTTGATGGCCTCTTTGCTTGGTCTCCTGGGTCTGAAGAATGCGGCTTTCCTTAACATGTGATGCAGTAGGAAAACAATGTTAGTCTCTTGCACTCAATTTTGGTTTGAGTTGAGTCTGGCAACCCCAATGCGACAGCGGCTCTGAGAGATCCAGCCTAGGTCGTCATGGAGCGGCCGTCTCTATTTATCAAAGCACAAATCTAATTAGCACCAGGTAAAGGAGAAAAGTTTATTACCACTCGCCTGACCCTCACATTTCCACAGTCATCAGCAGGGTTATAAATCTCGCCTGTCTTCTCATATCTCAGAGGCCAGTGGCTCTTCTTTCTAGCAAACAATATCTATCTGGAGAGAACATTAATCAAATGAGCATGGCAGTTCACCAGCATGGCATATGGTGAAATATGCCAGGGATTCTCAGTGATTGCAGTCCAAATGGAAACTATTCTGTTTGCAGCCAATGCTTGTGCACTTATTGCAGAACTAGTTATATTGGTTTCCGATCTTGTTTAGGTGCATGTTCTATATTGAATTCCTTGTCAGTGCGTCTGTCAAGCTAACTTGCACGTTATACTTCCCTGTCCTGTTCATCTTCAAACACGTGGGCAGAAAAATGTTGCATCTATACAGCACTGTAGTACCAGTACTGGGTGCAAAGTACAAAACACACACTCATATGAGTCACTGCAAAGACATAGGTGTAGGGTTAGGGTCATATAACATATTTGTGTGAACTGACAGTTGTATCAGTAGAATTCAGTCATAAGAGTTTTTGGGTCCTATCTCGGCGATCTAAAACGCATGGTCACTGGCAAATAATTTAGGGGTTTGTCCAGTTTACATTGGGGATGGTTTTGTTATCAAACATTATCAAATGTCGGGCGCCTGGCGCAAAAAGGCGGTTTTTATGTTTCTTAATCAGTCATGGGTGTATTTTGGGCGTAACATCCTTTAAACCAATGAAAATGACATCTGTCATTCCCTTTAACAGCAAGCAGAGCAACTTTAAACAGCGCATCGGTATTTTGATAGTCAGCGGCGCATTTGGAATCTATGGAATCTATTCCACTAAACCATGCTTTACAAAAACCTAGCAGAGACCCACGCATCTGCACTCGTCTATTATTTGAACTCACTGGCAAAGTGAAACTAACTTCACCGTAGTGTCATAGTCAACGACAAAGCAGTTATACACAGTTAATGACTTTCACTACTGACAATGGGTTACCATCGAAAACATAGCCTGAAAAAAGCAACACTTACCCCAATAATATTCAATGACTGAATAAAAAACCTAAGGACATTTATCCTGCATTTATCCTGAGTTGCTGCTTACATCTTGTGACAGTGCGTCTTCAGCTGTGCTTCATATGCGCCTTTCGCTATAGACCAAATTTTTCTTGGTCAGTGGCGTAATGCTTTTTAGATAGTGTAAGATAGCAATTTTTAGATAATGCGCCAGACGGTCAGACCACACCTTAGGTTGTTAATTGTCACGCCCCTGAGCGCATTGTTCAATAAAAGAGACGCGCATGGTGAAAAATTCGAGTGTAAGATAGGAATACGCTTTGCGTCGTGATAACAATGAGTTTTATATCGCCAAGATAGAGCCCTTTGGTGCTCATACCGTTTTGATCTTGTGAGCTGTTATAGTGTGTTATAGTGTTATAGCTGATACCTTGTCAGACTCTGACCATGTACTTCACCTATCTGTCTGTCTGACTGACTGACAGCAGTTTGCCCTGAGAGTCTGTATCTCCAACCTGAGGTGCTCCAAAGGCTGCTAAACTGGGTTTGGGAACTGGGTTCCTCAGGGCACAGTGATAGATGAGCTCATCTGTTGGGGAGCTGCAGTAGCAGAGCACATTTATCTCATCATAACCTTCCCTGTGCCTTTTACGTTAACAAGAAAATGTATTCAGTTACAAAGTTAAGTCGTTGGGCTAAGATGAATTCATGTTTGATCCATGTTTTTTTGTTTAAAAAATTAGTACTAAGAAGTATTTTGTTACCCATAATGAGTCTTGTGTAGAAGCTGTCTCTGAGGTTGGTGTTGTCCTTCATGTCTCCTGTCAGAGTATGCCAGCGGAGGGTCTCTTTATGAGTTCCTGTCTAGTGATGAGAGCGAGGCCATTGACATGAAGCAGATCATGACTTGGGCGATGGACATAGCCAAAGGTGAGGCCACAGCTGATCCCTTCACTCAATCATTCACTGTTTCTGTGTGACCCCAGGCTCCTTACTCTCATCTGAGTAGTTTTATATAGACTTTGTGATATACTATATCAGAGACAATCCCAGCCTCTGTGAAACTGACTCATGGTTTGTGTTCATAAGCTCTTCCCGACGGCTGAGGTCTGACAGCCGAAATGTTCTTTATTGTCCCAGGAATGCACTATTTACACTCGGAGGCCCCAGTGAAAGTCATCCACAGGGACCTGAAGTCCAGGAATGGTGAGTTTCCAGAGCCACAGCGACCCTAACCACAGCCACTGTTTGTGTGCAGACAGCAGATGTTTATTTGGACTTAGTGAACTAACTGAAATTCAATAGAGCCTGGTTTGCAGAGGAAAAGTGTATGTCCTGCCTCCCCACTGACTTGTGGTCCTAACCTGCACTTTGTGTATTTATTTGCAGTGGTCATGTCACCAGATAAAGTACTTAAGGTAAGCTGAGGCTACAGCCGAGTAGAATACCTTTGCTGTTTCTGGCCACTGATATAGTATAACCACCTAATATTTTATGGCCTGGTGAAATGAATGGTGCACTGTGTAATGTTTCCTCACTTTTATTTTTCTCCACATCCCAGATCTGTGACTTCGGCGCCTCCAGGTTTTTGTCCCACACCACGCACATGTCCCTGGTGGGGACATTTCCTTGGATGGCCCCAGAGGTGATCCAGAGTCTCCCTGTGTGTGAGAGGTGTGACACATACTCCTACGGTGTGGTGAGTCTGCACGACCTCGTCATCTCGGAGGTCACTGGTCCCCAACTCTTATGATCGCCACTAATGATTCATATGTGTCATCCATATAAAGCCTCAATCTCAGTGTGTCAAACATTAGGACACTTAGCTGTTTTTTTTTACTTATTGTTTATTTATACAATAAATAGCATGGAAATCAGGGAGTTTTAATTAAATGAACACTAATTACAGTAAAAAGAAATAATCCACAAAAACACACATACCAAATGTTTTTGTCACATGAATATAGGTGTGTATTCACTGCATGGTCTGCTGTGTATGCCTGATGTTTGTGTGTATGTATGCTCAAGTGATTCCTTTAAAGCATACCTGCCAACATTTAGCTTTCCAAAAGGTTTCCGGTGTTTGCACAGAATCAGTGTATGCATATTTAACATGTTTTATACACTCTTTGCAGCATTGCATTTTGGTCGTTGCTTTTAGCCTTACCGAAACAGATACGCATGCCAGTTATGTATCCACCACCTCCAAAGCTGCTGTGAGATTATCTTCCGAGGACACAAGTTTCCTTTTGTGTATCAACAACACCCAATAACAGTTTATGTGATGTGTTAATCACAAAATTTCTTCCCTAACAATTTGACAACAGCTAGTTGTGAAGTAGGCTATTCAACTAGCCCGCTTGCTTGCAAGACTCTGTGGCTGCACAGTGTGCACCCGCTTGCCTATTTGGGTTTTGGGTTGCCAGGTTTTACGACAAAAAGGTTTAAATTGAAAGTAAGTAATTGTGTATGTGTAGGGTGTATTTAATACATATTTTAAAATTATGTTTGATGGTCATGTAAATTACGGGAGTTTTCCGGGAGAAATAACAAAATGGGAGGGCGCCGGGAGATGACCTTGAAATACCCAGGAAACCCGGGAAAAACGGGAGTGTTGGCAAGTATGCTTTAAAGGTGTGTCAGGGCATGCAAAGAATGTGTGTGTGTGTGTGTGTGTGTGTGTGTGTGTGTGTGTGTGTGTGTGTGTGTGTGTGTGTATGTGTGGGTGTGGTGTATGTGGTTGTGTGTGTGTGTGTGTGTGTGTGTCCACCCAGGCTGCACTTGTTACGGCAGGGAATGTCTGAGTGAGTCAGTATGACTACATAGAGAACTGTCACTGAGCCAGTCTACTCACCAGGTTTTTTTAACAGTAGAGAGAGGACAGACTGACTGTATAGTCTTCATCTAATCTTTTGGTGTGCCTTTTCAAGGTTTTATGGGAGATGCTCACTCGGGAGATTCCCTTTAAAGGGCTGGAGGGTTTGCAAGTGGCCTGGCTGGTCGTGGAAAAAAACGAGGTAACTTAGTAACTATTGATGACTTGCACAGTCAAGATTGGCCTACAAGAAATATTTTACATAAAACTCAGCATTTTATAGTGCTTATAGTGTTTTAGTGCTCTCCCCTGAATTGAGAGTGCAAAGCAATGTAAGGGCACTTCATAAAAAGTGTCTTGCCACAGCTATCAGACCATTAAATGCAGCTAAGTTTGGGAACAGAAACGTTCTGTTTGTCTGTATTTAGCGAATAGTGCCATGGTGACGTGACGCAGCAGCAGACATGTTGGCTGAGTTGTGTTGCTGCTGCGGTGCTGTTGCTGGCCTGTGACCCCCCAACTCTGTCTGCCCTGTTCTAGAGATTAACCATCCCCAGCTGCTGCCCTGCCAGCTTCGCCCGCCTTATGAGGAACTGCTGGATCACTGACCCAAAGGTACGGGCAGGAAACGCCGCATGACAGCACACGCTGACACCAGAAGTCTGTGCTCCACTGTGCTTATTCATGTTGGTTCATTTAGCTCTATTGTTGATCAAATAACCTGAAATAGTAATGGCAGATGGCCAGAGAAAGGCTTATGCAATGTACTATCAAAACAGAATTCTCACTCCGTCAATATGTTGTTTAATTACAAGTATGGGGTGAAGTCTATCTTTAGCAGATTACTTCAGCTTGGTTGGCCAATGTTCATTACAGTAGTGATCTAACAGGCTTCCTTCCTCTGTTGTCTTAATAACGCTACACACTGCCTCCCTATCACTCAGCAGCAATAGCAGTGTTGGCCATGTCAGACGGCCACTTCCTTTACATGCATAGAGTTGTGGTTAAAGGTCAGAGCTAAATTGATGTGCTGTCATGGAAGCTGATGGATTAGCGCTCTTCACCTCCCGTCTCTGATGGTGGGTCTTGTGTGCACGCAGGATAGGCCGGCGTTCAAGCACATCCTTCTGACCCTGGAGGCCATGTGGAACGACAGTCAGTTGCCCGAGCAGTGCAACTCCTTCCTCAACAACAAGGCAGAGTGGAGGTACACACACACACACACACACACACACACACACACACACACACACACACACACACACACACACACAGACACACACACACACACACACAGACACACACACACACACTGGGCAGCAGCAGGTCAGACGCAGGCCTGCTGGGGTCACTATGAGTTGACTCATACTCTACTCATACACTCTAGTCTCTACACAGAGGTGCCAGAGAATGTGGCTAAGTGTATATAGCTAATAAAGTGGAGGTGGGGGAGGAGGTGAGGGACACACCATCTGCTCCCAGATTCCAGATGTGAGAAGCACCCATCTTGGTGGTTTTGTATTCAGCTCCATCCCACAGTGGGACACTTGTGTGTGTGTGGGTGGGAGTGCATATGGGTTCCTGAGCCGTTTCAGGCTGGCAGAGTCCTGCCGCGGGTGGATGAGCAAACTCTAAAGGAGACGACAGGTGTGCTGCCCGGGATTCACAGGTTCTCAAATCTGAATGGACTGGGGTTTTATTGGGCTGTCAGAGAGAGCTCTGCCGCGGCCTCGTCCACCTGGAGGAGCCAGGTGTTTGTTGTGTTGTCGGGCGGCCGCAAGTCGGTCGTGCCTCCTCATTAGGGCAGCCAGCGGGGAGCCAGCGGGCAGCAGATGCCCGAGCGCTGGCGGAGCCTCTGCAGTGGGCGCCTCGTGGGTCCCAGCGGACGTCCAGGGAAGGGGGGGGACACAGCGCGCCTCGGAACATGAGTGCACTGCGGCTAATTGGGATTCATGGGACTGCGAGCGTCTGTGCCCAGCAGCTGTGGAGGCAGTGGGCCTGCATGGTGATTAGCAGCGGACCCAGGCCCCACCTCTGACCTGGGGTCGCTGGCTTGGACAAATGTGGTTAATCTGATGAGTCTCATGGCATTCCCTCGCAAGCGCAATAACAGCTTATTTATCACTCTCTCAGAGCGGAAAATCAACTTTCAAAATCAACAAAGATAGCATAGTTAATAACAAAATGATTTTCCCTCGCCCATTTTTATTTATTGTCATAGCGAGGAATATTTTCCTGACATTTCCCAGATGTGTTGTTGTTATTGCCGTATTTGAATGGGATTCCTGTGTAGAGTCTATTAGTCGCAGCCCTGGGGTGTTCTATGATCTCTTCAGCTGATCTCAGCCCTGGCTTGCGCTCAGTCAGGTGACTTTTGGGAAACTGCCCCTGGTCACTCTGCTGCTCTGAAGTTTCTGGTGGCCGTCTAAATTAAGGCACTGGGGCTGGAAACGGTCCAGGGGAGCATGAGGAGGGAACTCCTTTCCCAGCGGCCCTCACAGCTGTTTGAAGCAGGAGGGAGGAAGGGGGGTGGAGGGTTGAGGGGTGGGACCAAGAATGAGGAAGTGATCAAAGAGAAGGAAGTAGAAGAGAGGAAAGGCGACAGGGAATTATTTGTCCTGAAAACACACACACAAGCAAGAGAGGGAGGGTCGAGGGCAGATGAGAAATACCA